>NC_060278.1:111460443-111475372 GCF_021613505.1 Equus quagga | reverse complement strand
ACACCTATGCACAGGCACACCTGCGCACACACACGTATACATACATATACCCATGCATGCACACATGCACAGGTATATAATGTACACAGACACACACACTTGTGTGCTTGTGCCCTCTTGCACTCTCATGCTTTCTCTGGGGGTGGATCTGGCTACACAGAGGACAAGATGCTTCGTGTCACTCCCCAGCCTTCTGGGTTAGAGAAACCACATGGCCAGCAGACGGCCCTGTGACTCTAGGTCCCCAGTGCCTCTCCATCAGAGATGAACAGACAGTGAAGGCAGGTGTGTGCGCACAGGACTGAGTCCCCACAAAGTGACTGGGAGAATCCAGTTCTCATACTGGTGCCTTAACTCTTAGTATCAGTGAACCAGTGAAAGTAAAACCAAAACTGAGAGAGACGGGGGTGGGGTGGGGAGAAGAAAGGAGGAGGAGGAGGAAGAAGAGGAGGAGGAGGAGGAGGAAGTGTGGGGACCAAGGCCTGCCATCTTCAATTTTGCCAAATAAAGACATGAAGAAACCAACCACACACTGACTTCCACTGTGCCATAACTTCAAGAGGAAGCTGTTCTAACCCAACAAGAGCAATCGAGGGCTGGCATTTACTCTGTGACATGGAGCCAATGTTGGCCATGGCTGTCTTTCTAGGCAGGAATCGGTGGCGAAGACAATGGAGAGGAAATGGAAAGAGTTTCCATGGTGCCCTCCCATGGTGGAGAAAGATGGCCTCCGACACCTCCCCCAGCAGGATTCCAGGCACCTCCTTCTCACAACGACTGTCCTCAGGCACCCAGGGCACTGCCAATGACCGAGTGGCACCAGCAGCTGCAAGACTGGGCCCCAAACGTACACTGCCACGGAGACTCTATAGCTGAAAGCCCTGTTCAGCTGAGCAGCAAAACAGCGTGTTCGGAAGGGCAGGCCAACCCAGGGGTGAATTCAACCCACGCACACACACGTCCATACAGCCACAGACACCACTAAGTAAACCTTTCTGCAGGAATCCTCGGTGACATTAGAAGCCTTAAAATTTGGTATATTACTCTTTAACCCAGCAAGTCCTTTTAAGAAATGATCCTAAAAAAAATAATAATGAAAGTATGCAAAGATTTAGCCACAAGTATATTAACCAAATACAAAAGATTTGGAAATAACCTAAATTTCCAACCATGGGGAGTAGTTAGTGGCATATCCATAAAATGAATTTAAAACTACGAGAGGGGCACGCCCTGTGGCCAAGTGGTTAAGTTCACATGCTCCGCTTCGGCGGCCCAGGGTTTTGCTGGTTCGGATCCTGGGCGCGGACATGACACTGCTCCTTAGGCCATGTTGAGGCAGCGTCCCACATGCCACAACTAGAAGGACTCACAACTAAGATATACAACTATGTACTGAGGGGATTTGAGGAGAGAAAGCAAAAAAAAAAAAAGATTGGCAACAGTTGTTAGCTCAGGCGTCAATCTTTAAAAAAAAAAAAAAACCTAAGAGAATGGGCAAATTGATCAGTGGAATGAAAAGAGCACCCAGGAAGAGCCCCATGCACACAGAAACTTCACACAGGACAGGGGAAGCATTACAAAGTCAGAAACAGATGGATTATGGATTTCACAAGGAAAAAGCTACAAATTGGTCTCCTGGGACCAGCCCCGTGCCCAAGTGGTTAAATTTGCGCACTTGGCTTTGGCAGCCCAGGGATTCGCCGGTTTGGATCCTGGGCGTGGACACGGCACCGCTCATCAGGCCGTGCTGAGGCGGCGTCCCTCAAAGCAGGGCCAGAACGACCTACAACTAGAATATACAACTATGACCTGGGGGACTCTGGGGAGAAGAAGAAAAAAAAGAAAAAAGATTGGCAACAGATGTTAGCTCAGGTGCCAATCTTTAAAAAAACAGTAAGAAAAAAATTGGTTTTCTATAAAAAAACACCCCAACTCAACCAACCACCTCACAACTTTCATGGAAAGACGTTCCAGAATAAGTAAAAACTTGAACCTGAAAAAAAGCATTTGCAACTACAAAGAAGGTGGTGAGTTCTAGCCACAGCCACGTACAGAGATGGTAAAATCCTCCCCACAGAAAAACAAGGCTAAAGCTGAGCAAAATTACAAAATTCACAGCTTCAGAGCTGTGGAAATCGACTAAAGCAGACAAGCCACCGAGAAATGATTATTCTTTAAAAACTGCCCAGTTTGGGGACAGAACATGGGGAGGGTCTGCAGCCTTCACACTGGGGGCTGCTCCCTGCCCAGCCCTGGACCAGCAAACAGGAGTGTCAACAGCTCAGGGCTGCAAACAGAGCAGCAGAGGGTGGAAGTGGTGCAGGGGCCTTGGAGCCAAAAGGGTGAGCCTTGTAAAAACTAACGGAGAAAAGTGACAGCACTGATGGCTTGGGGCACTGGCCCAGGTGGAGCGGGCATCGGGCCAGCCAAGTACTTAACAGGGAGACCCTGAAAATGAAATTTTTGTAATTTAGGTCCAGAAAATGTACTAAAATAAACCAAAACACTCAGGAAAGCAGTTCAGAATCCAGAGTTACTATACAGAGATGCTATATATAGCATCTGAAATATCCAGTTTCAGTAAAACTTTACAATTAATGCAAACAGGAAAGTGTGACCCATATTTAGGAAAAAAAGTAGTAGACAGAATCTGACTGAGTGGGCCCAGATGTTGAATCTAGCAAAGACTTCAAAGCAGATAATGTAAGTAAGTTCAAAGAATTAAATGAATATAATGACAATGATTCAAGAAATAGAGAATCTCAGAAGAGAAGTGAAAATTATATAAAAGGAATCAAATGGAAATTCCAGAGTTAAAAAGTCAATGACTGAAATGAAAACGTCCTAGGTGGGACGCTTCCGGCCTCCAGGCTGGCTTGTCAGAAGCTGGGAAGTCACCCTGTCCTGATAACACGTGCAAAGCTGAACACACTGAAAAATCAACCACCTTCTTAGATCTGTAAGAGAAGTGAAGTCACAGGGCCAAGTGCTGTCCCAAATTTGGAGACCAGCAGGCAAATACAGAGTCACAGCGACCGGAGCACGAACCACCCCAGGACCCAGCGCCAGAAAGGAACCCCGAGCATGGCTGACGGTCACTGGGGGCCAATGGGCAAGTCTGAGAGGCGAAGCCCACTGGGGTGAGTTGCGGCCCACACTTCTGTGAGCGCTGCGGCAGGAGCTCCAGCGGGCGCTCATGGTGCGTGCTGGAGAACGGCCCCTCATGCTCTGGCAGAGGAGGGAAGGAACCGTTCCGGAACACGCCGTCCACACTGCTCTCCTTCACAAGGCCTAGCCTCAGGGGAGAGCAGCTAACCAGGGCCTAACCTGACGGGGTTTTATTGGAGCCTAACTGAACTGGGGCTTAGGGGAACGCCCGGACCCAACGCACTCTAGCCGTCCCGCTCTGCCTGAGGGGTGTGTGTGTGCATGAGTGAGAAGCACATAGGACATTCACGGTTGTGGGCAGGGGTTCACCACAGACTGAGGTCCGACCAGAGGACTGTGACCCCCATCACTAACGGCCCATTTACAGCAGCTCCTGTCACCCAGGATGTCACGCTCAGCTATCAAGAAAAAATACAAGACATAGTAAAAGGCCAAAACCACAGGAAACCAAAAATGCATAATGGAGCCCAGAGGAGGGGGTGAAAGGAGCAGAAGAATATCTGCAGAATTGAAGAATAATGGCTGAAAAGTTTTCAAATTTGATGAAAGATATGAATCTACAAGTTGAAGAAGTTCAATTAACTGGAAGGAGTACAAACAGAGATCCACAATGAGAGACACAGAGAGCCTGCAGAGTAGCAGAAGAGAAGTGACTCTCCGCGTACCAGGAGCCTCAGTAAGGATGAGCGTCGACTTCCCACCAGGAACTAGGGAGGCCAGAGGGCAGTGGGACGGCACACTTAGAATCCTGAAAGAAAAACACCGTCAGCCAAGAATTCCCCATCTGGCAAAACCGTCCTTCAACAGTGAAGGAGGAATGGACCTTCCCGTGCCACCAAAGCCGAGGCTTTGACAAACCTTTAGCTAGGCTGACCAAGAAAAAAAAAGAGAACACTCAAATAAGTAAAATCAGGAAAGAAAGTGGGGACATTACTACTGACCCTACAGAAATAAACAGGATGGTAAGAGAATAGTATGAACAATTATATACCCTAGATGAAAAGGACAAATTCCTAAAAACACAAGCTACCAAAGCTAACTCAAGGAGAAACAGAAAATCTGAATAGACCTATAACAAATAAAGAAATTGAGTCATTAATCAAAAAACTTCCAACAATAACAAATTTCAGGACCAGATGGCTTCACGGGTGAATTCTATCAAAGACTTGAAGAAGAATTAACACGAGTCCTTCTCAAACTCTTCCCCCAAATGGAGAATACTTCCTAACTCATTCGATGAGGCCAGTATTACCGAGACCAAGGCAGACTACGATTTCACAAGAAAAGGAAACAATAGATAAAGAGCCCTTTATTGGGATAGGATAGAGGCAAACACCCTCAACAAAAAACTAGCAAACTGAACCCAGCAGCATATTAAAAGGACTTTACACCAAGACTAAGTATGATTATTCCAGGAACACAAAGGTGGCTCAATATATGAAAAATCATTCAATGTAATACAGCATATTAACAGAATGAAGGAAAAAAACACATGATCATGTCAACTGATACACAGAAGGCATCTGAAAAACAATCCAACACTCCTTCATGATAAAAACACTCCACAAATCAGCAACAGAAGAAACTGCCTCAACCTGATGACGGGAGCCCACAGCCACCACACACTTGGCAGTGGGAGGCTGGCAGCTCTCCCTTCGAGGGCAGGCGCAAGACGAGGATGTCCCCTCTTGCCACTTTTACTCAACACTGTACGGGAAGTTCTAGCAAGCCAACTAAGCAAGAAAAAGAAGTAAAAGCCATCCAAATTGGAAAGGAAGAAGAATTATCCCCATTTGCCAACGACATGATTGTATACATAGAAAACCCTAAATAATCCACAAAAAATTCTATT
This sequence comes from Equus quagga, assembly GCF_021613505.1. Taxonomy (NCBI): domain Eukaryota; kingdom Metazoa; phylum Chordata; class Mammalia; order Perissodactyla; family Equidae; genus Equus; species Equus quagga. The sequence goes on along the minus strand of NC_060278.1, from coordinate 111,470,352 downwards.
AGAGTTAACAAATGAATTCTGCAATGTTATACAAAAATCAGTTGCATTTTAATACATTAGCAATGCACAATTTAAAAACGCAATTAATAATTTCATTTATAATAGCATCAAAGTGAATAAAATACTCAGAAATAAATTTAACCAAGGCTTGTGAACCACAAAATACCATTGAAAGAAATTAAAGAAGACCTAAATCAATGGAAAGACACTCTCTGCTCATGGATCACTGCTGGGATGGCAATACTCCCCACACTGGTCTACAGATTCAATGCAACCCCTATCGAAATCCCAATTGTCTTTTATGCCGAAAGGAACAAGCAGATTTTAAAACTCATATGGAATTCCGAAGGATCCTGAATACCCAAAAGAATCTGAAAAGAGCAAATGCTGGAGCACTACCACGTCCTGACTTCAAAACTTAATATAAAGCTACAGTAATCAAAACGGTGTGGCACTGGCACAAGAACAGACACATAGATCAACAAAATAGAAGACAGCGCTCAGAAATAAACCCTCACATATATAACCAATAGATTTTTGATAAGGGTGCCATGACCATTCAAGGGGGAAGGGATGTTCTTTTCAACACACGGTGCTGGGGCACTGGACGTCCACATGCAAGAGAATGAGGCTGGACCCTTACCTCACACTTTTAGAGCACGTGATTTACAAGGAAATAAAATGAGATTACTACTAAACTTTTCAAAAATATTTTATGTCTGAAGAAAATGGAGGAACATATTTAAAATATTCAAGGAAAGTAACGTGAGCAAAGAATTTTATATCCAACAAAATTGACCTTCAACTATAAAAGACAAACAAAAACTTATCAAGATTCCAGATCTCCGGGAACAGTACAGGCACACCTCGGAGATGTTGCGGGCTCCATTCCAGACCACCGCAATAAAGCGGATATCGCAAAAAGCGAGTGACACGAAGTCTTTGCTTTCCTAGTGCATATAAAAGTTATGTCTACACTATACTGTAGTCTATGAAGTGTGCAATAGCATTATGTCTAAAAATACAATGTACATTCCTTAATTAAAAAATACATTGTTACGGACAGCCATTGCAGTACATTGAGCTCCAGAGACAGCACCGGGACAAGTGAGAGCCAGACGGGCACTGGGCGACTCTGTGCCTCGCTGAGGAAAAATAATTAAACATGGGCAAAGGAGATCCTAAGAAGCCAAGAGGCAAAATGTCACCATATGCATTCTTTGTGCAAACTTGCTGGGAGGAGCACAAGAAGAAGCACCCAGATGCTTCAGTCAACTTCTCAGAGTTTTCTAAGAAGTGCTCAGAGAGGTGGAAGACCATGTCTGCTAAAGAGGAGGGAAAATTTGAAGACATGGCAAAGGCGGACAAGGCCCGTTATGAAAGAGAAATGAAAACTTATACCCCTCCTAAAGGGGAAACAAAAAAGAAGTTCAAGGATCCCAATGCACCTAAGAGGCCTCCTTCGGCCTTTTTCTTGTTTTGCTCTGAGTATCGCCCAAAAATCAAAGCAGAGCATCCTGGCCTATCCATTGGTGATGTTGCAAAGAAACTGGAAGAGACGTGGACTAACACTGCTGCAGATGACAAGCAGCCTTATGAAAAGAAGGCTGCTAAGCTGAAGGAGAAATACGAAAAGGATATTGCTGCATACCGAGCTAAAGGAAAACCTGATGCAGCGAAAAAGGGAGTCGTCAAGGCTGAAAAAAGCAAGAAAAAGAAGGAAGAGGAGGAAGACGAGGAAGATGAAGAGGAGGAGGAGGAGGAGGAAGATGATGAAGATGAAGAAGAAGATGATGATGAATAAGCTGGTTCTAGCATAGGTTTTTTTCCCTTGTCTATAAAGCATTTAACCCCCCTGTACACAACTCACTCCTTTTAAAGAAAAAAATTGAAATGTAAGGCTGTGTAGGATTTGTTTTTAATCTGTACAGTGTCTTTTTTTGTATAGTTAACACACTACCGAATATGTCTTTAGATAGCCCTGTCCTGGTGGTATTTTCAATAGCCACTAACCTTGCCTGGTACAGTATGGGGGTTGTAAATTGGCACGGAAATTTAAAGCAGGTTCTTGTCGGTGCACAGCACAAATTAGTTATATATGGGGATGGTAGTTTTTTCATCTTCAGTTGTCTCTCATGCAGCTTATACGAAATAATTGTTGTTCTGTTAACTGAACACCACTCTGTAATTGAAAAAAAAAAGTTGCAACTGTTTTGTTGACATTCCGAATGCTTCTAAGTAAACACAATTTTTTTATTAGTATTGTTGCCCTTTGCACAGGTCTGAAATTCTTCTTCTTGAGGGGAAGGTAGTCTTTTGCTTTTGCCCATTTTGGATCACATGAATTATTACAGTGTTTATCTTTTCATATAGTTAGCTGACAAAAAGCTTTTGTCTGCACACCCTGCGTACTCATGATGAGGGTAATAAAAGTTGAATCGAGACTGTTTTCATCCATTACTGAAACTCCAAAATCTTGATCTGTTGATAGCAAATTTCACATAGCCCAGTTACATTTACAAAGTGAAGAAGAGCCAGTGCACTCACAGCATGGCATTATTAGAATCAAACATACTAATAGAAAAGTGTGTTCTAATCTTTCCATGAGGACTCCACATTCTTTAACTCCAATTACCATGTAATGGCCGTTATATTTGCAGTTCCCACGTTAAAGAAGACCTGAGAATGTATCCCCAAAAGCGTGAGCTTAAAATACAAGACTGCCATATTTTTTTTGTTGACGTTTGTCGCAATGAAGGCTCTGGGAAAAAAAAGTGCTGGCTGTAAATGTCTTCTATGTATCTAAATATGGATTGCTTAGAAAACTTTAGAATCTCCATTAAAGGTATTTTTACTTAAAAAAAAAAATACATTGTTACTGGGGCCGGCCTGGTGGCACAGCGGTTAAGTTCACACGTTCCGCTTCTCGGTGGCACGGGGTTCACCGGTTCGGATCCCAGGTGCGGACATGGCACTGCTTGGCAAAAAGCCATGCTGTGGTACGCATCCCATGTATAACGTAGAGGAAGATGGGCACGGATGTTAGCTCAGGGCCAGTCTTCCTCAGCAAAAAGAGGAGGATTAGCTCAAAGCTAATCTTCCTCAAAAAAAAAATACATTGTTACTAAAAGTGCTAGCCATTGTCAAGCCTTCAGCAAGTCATATTCTTTCCGCTGGTGCAGGGTCCTGCCTCGGTGTTGATGGCTGCTGCCTGATCAGGGTGGTGGTTGCTGAGGATGGGGGTGGCTGTGGTAATCTCTTCAAAGAAGACAACAATGAAGTTGGCCACCTTGACTGACTCTTCCCCTCATGAACGATTTGTCTGTAGCGTGCAACGCTGTTTCACAGCATCTTACCCGCAGCAGACTTCTTTCAAAACTGTCATCAGTCCCTCAAACCTGCCGCTGCTTCATCAAGTAAGTCCATGTCACAGTCCAAGTCCCTTGTTGTCACTTTCACAGTCTTCACAGCATCTTCACCAGGAGGAGGTTCCATCTCGAGATACTACTTCCTTTGCTCATCCATAAGAAGCAACTCCTCATCCGTTAAGAGTTTTATTGTGAGATTGCAGCAATTCAGTCACAGCTTCAGGCTCCACTTCTAATTCTACTCCTCTTGCTGTTTCCATCACATCTGCAGTTACTTCCTCCACTGAAGTCTTGAACCCCTCGAAGTCATCCACGAGGGCTGGAATCAACATCTTCCAAACTCCTGTTCGTGTTGGTATTGTGACCTCTTCCCGTGAATCAGGAATGTTCTTTTTTTTTTTACTGAGTTATTGATAGGTTACAATCTTGTGAAATTTCAATTGTACATTAATGTTTGTCAGTCATGTTGTAGGTGCACCACTTCACCCTTTGTGCCAACCCCCCACCCCACCTTTCCCCTGGTATCCACTAAACTGTTCTTAGTCCATAATTTTAAATTCCTCATATGAGTGGAGTCATACACAGATTATCTTTCTCTCGCTGGCTTATTTCACTTAACATAATTCTCTCAAGATCCATCCATGTTATTGCAAATGGAATGATTTTGTTCTTTTTTGCAGCTGAGTAGTATTCCATTGTATATATGTACCACATCTTCTTTATCCATTCGTCTGTTGCTGGGCACTTAGGTTGCTTCCACGTCTTGGCTATTGTAAACAGTGCTGCAATAAACATTGGGGTGCACAGGACTTTTGGGAGTGCTGACTTCAAGCTCTTTGGATAAATACCCAGTAGTGGGATGGCTGGATCATATGGTAGTTCTATTTTTAATTTTTTGAGGAATCTCCATACTGTTTTCCATAGTGGCTGCACCAGTTTGCATTCCCACCAGCAGTGTATGAGGGTTCCTTTTTCTCCGCAACCTCTCCAAAATTTGTTGCTATTAGTTTTAGATATTTTTGTCATTCTAACGGGTGTAAGGTGATATCTTAGTGTAGTTTTGATTTGCATTTCTCTGATGATCAGTGATGATGAGCATCTTTTCATGTGCCTATTGGCCATCAGTATATCTTCTTTGGAGAAATGTCTGTTCATGTCTCCAGCCCATTTTTTGATTGGGTTGTTTGATGTTTTGTTGTTGAGTTGCGAGAGTTCTTTATATATTATGGATATTAAGCCTTTGTCAGATATATGACTTGCAAATATTTTTTCCCAGTTAGTGGGTTGTTTTTTTGTTTCAATCCTGTTTTCATTTGCCTTGAAGAAGCTCTTTAATCTGAATCAGGAATGTTCTTAATGGCATCCAGAATGGTGGCTCCTTTCCAGGTTTTCAGTTTACTTTGCCCAGATCCATCAGAGGAATTGCTATCTATGTAATCTACAGGCTTACTAAACGTATTTTTTCAATAAAAAGACTTGAAAGTCGAAATTACTCTTTGACCCATGGGCTGCAGAGTGGACATTGTGTTAGCAGGCAGGAAAACAACATTAATCTCACTGTACACCTCCATCAGAGCTCTTGGGCGACCAGGAGCATTGTCAGTGAGCAGTAATATTTTGAAAGAAATCTTTTTTTCTGAGCAGGTCTCAACAGTGGGCTTAAAACATTCAGTAAACCATGTTGTAAACAGATGTGCTGTCATCCAGGCTTTGCTGTTCCATTTAGAGCACAGAAAGAGTAGATTTAGCATGATTCTTAAGGGCCCTAGGGTTTTTGGAATGGTAAACGAGCATTGGCTTTACCTTCAAGTCACCAGCTACATGAGCTCCTAACAAGAGAGTCAGCCTGTCCTTTGAAGCTTTGAAGCCAGGCACTGACTTCTCCTCTCTAGCTATGAAAGTCCAGGCTTCCAACAGAAGGCTCTTTCATCTACACTGAAAATCTGTTGTTTAGTAATAGCCAGCTTCATTAAATTATCTTATCTGGATCTTCTCCATCAGCACTTGCTGCTTCCCCTTGCACTTTTATGTCATGGAGAGATGGCTTCTCTCCTTAAACTTCATGAATCAACCCCTGCCAGCTTCAAGCTTTTCTTTTGCAGCTTCCTCGCCTCTCTCAGCCTTCACGGAATTGAAGAGAGTTAGGGCCTTGCTCTGGATTAGGCTTTGGCTTAAGGGAACGTCGTGGCTGGTTTGATCTTCTATCCAGACCACTAAAACTTCCTCCATATCAGCAATAAGGCTGTTTCTCTTTCTCATCATTCGTGTGTTCACTTTTAATTTCCTCCAACAATTTTTCTTTTACATTCACAACTTGGTTGTTTGGCACAAGAAGCTAGCTTTCGGCCTATCTCGGTTTTCCACATGCCTTCCTCACTGAGCTCAATCATTTCTAGCTTTTGATTTAAAGTAAGAGACACACGACTCTCCCTTTTACTTGAACACTTAAAGGCCATTGTAAGGTTATTAACTGGACTAATTTCAATATTGCCATGTCTCAGGGAATAGGGGGACCCAAGGAGAAGGACAGAGACAGGGGAACGGTAGGTTCACGGAGCAGTCAGAACACACACAACATTTATCGATTAAGTTCACCGTCTTTCATGGGTGCAGATTATGGCACCCCAAAACAACTACAACAGTAACATCAAAGATCACTGATCACCATAACAAATATAATATCAATGAAAAAGTTTGAAATATAGTGAGAATTACAAAAATGTGACACAGAGACACAAGATGAGCAAATGCTGTAGGGGAAATGGTGCCAACAGAGTTACTCGATGCAGCGTTGCCACAAACCCTTCAAATTGTAAAAAACGCAGTATCTGCAAAGCGCAATAAAACATAGTATTCTTGTATTCCCGTGAGCCCTTCCTGGGGAATCTACTAGAACATGAGCCTCAGACAATCAAAATAACTAGAAAGACACCAACATATGGACTGATGGTGAGCACAAAGCACCTTCCTTCTAGTTCCTTTCAGAAGTGAGGCTGAGGGTAGGAGGGAGATGAAGGTACACGATGGCCATATGATCTGACGGTGCAGCTCTAGTGCAATCATAATAACGGCGGGGAGAATGGAGGTAGTACATGTAAAAACATTGTAAACAGTTTTCAATCATCGCGACTGAAGAACGAGTGCTGTTATTCTGAGAGTGCCATCTGTGTGTAAAATGGGATGCGACAAATACGTAATTAGGGGACACTTGGAATCCATCAACCCCTGTGTCCTTGAGCACCAGAATCCTGGGTGGAGAAGGAAATCCAGGGCAGAGATGTGATCCAGAAAATACTAAATAAAACACTGCAGTCCTCAGTTTAAATTGGAACTATCCAGATGAATTCATAAGGTATTTTGTCCTTAAAAACAGAGATACATGGTATGTGTATATATACACTCACACATACATACATGTGTGTCCACCTATACTTCCTAGCTCCACCCACTGGAGACCCAGGACAATGACCGACCCAGCAAGAGGGAGCATCCCAGTGCCCGCACCGTGGGTCTTGAGATACCATCTCTCATCAAAAGAAACCAGGGTTTCCTGGAGATGTGGCTGATTCCAGGTCTGAGGCAGGAAAAGCACGGATGAGTGTGGAACATGCTGACTCCCCATCAGCCACCACTGGGCCACGTCAAAAGGACACAGGAGCCAACGAGGATCCCACTTGCCAAAGGTGGGATATTTGAGCCTCAACAAGGACCAGAATCTCAATAGGTTGAAATTCATCAAATATATTTAAATCCGTGAGTCCGTAAAGATATTAAGCATTCTTTTGAAAGCTAATTCATCACCTTCTCAGGATACAAGAGAACCAAATCATTACCTTGGGAACTAAGTAAACAAAACAGGAAAATCCAGCATGCAACCCACCTTTTCTGTATGAACTGTACAGGCAGCCAAGTTGTAGACAAGGGAAAGCGTCTCTTTCTAACATGCCAGCTAATAAATGAAATGAACAGATACAGTTAAAAGACCTCTATTCTGCGATCCCCAGTGAAGCAGTGGGTCTAGGCACTGAGCTTCAGTGGCTGCTAACAGCCCCAAAGAAAACCCGCTGTGAGGTGAGGTGCTCCTGATGAAAGAACAAGCACCTGGAGCCTTGCCAAAGGGCGAGGACCTGAGTGTAACCAAGTCCCTGGGTCCAGGTGCCAGCTTGCAGCACACAGACGGACACACGGGGCTGCACCAGCCGTGTGTGAGGACAGGTCAGAGTCAGGCCCTTCAACAGTGAGGCTGTGAGGCCAGGAAGGGCAGGCAGAAGGGTGTACACCACCAGATCGAGACACAGCAGGCTTAAACGTGAGCCAGATTACAGTGTCTACACCACAGCTACCCTTGAGAAATAAACCATAAAAAACATGAGGAGGCATTATCATAAAAGTCAGGATAGTGGTTATTTTTGGAGGAGGAAGACTGTATTTGGTGAGGTGCAGGAGGGGCTTCTGGGGTGGTCAGCAAACGTGTAGTTTTGATATGAGTGGTGATTATTAGGGTGTTCCAATAATTCCCTATACTATGTATTTACTTCCTGTATCTGATTTTACTTTACAATAACAAGATAAAAACTAAAAATTTCCTGTGTGCTCACGTTAGGTACCGCTCTAAATTCTTTGCACATATTAATGCACTCCATCCTCCCAACAACTGTGAAAGATGATTCTCATCTGTTTTACAGATAAGAAGAATGAAATACAGAGATTAAGTTATAACAAACATATGAAAAGATGCTCAATCTCGCTAGTAACCAAAGAAATACAGATTCAGTCGAGATACCATTTTCCCAGCTTTCAATGGGCGCAAATCTGCAGTCAGATAATGTTACTGAGGGCAAGCGTGGGGAAGAGTAGGGACTAGGGACCCTACGCCAACAAGACCAGAAAACGTGCACAACCCTCCATGCTGGCTACACACTAGGGAAATTCTCATCAGGTACAAAAGAAGACAGGAACTAGGAATTTCACAGCACACTGTAATAAGTAAAAATTGGGAAACATCAGAAAGGAACAGATTAAGTAAAATGTGGCATATTCATCTGAGGGGAGATACAGAAATTAAAACAAACAACTAGTCCTATAAATATCAGCCTGTCTCCCACAAACGTGCTTAGTGAGAACTGCAAGTTGCAGAATGAACTTACTGAGAGAACAAAGCACAGACAGGTACTACTTATGGACACACATATGCCTGTAAAGAACACACATACGAGAGAGACACACACCAAAGTGTGACAACGACAGCCTCTCAGAATGGGGAGGGGACTGTGGCAAAGTGGGGGTCAAATGCTGCTTCAACATTGCCTACTTTATTTTTACAACCCCCCAGCAAATGCAAGACAATAACTTAGTCCCAGGATGGCAAGGTGGGTGTTTGTGGGACTCGGCAGAGAGGCCTAACGCCGACACAGGAAGCAGCACTGGAAAGGACAGTGGTCAGGGGCTGTCTCAGAGCCAGACTGCCAAGTGGCCCAGCTTCGTCCTCTGAACCAAGCTGGTGGGGCTGCACACACGTTCATACCACAACACTCTAGAAACAGTGCCTGGCGCAGAGCAAGCAGCACCCGGAGGTGCCAGCTCTCATCATCGCACAGGGACATGGACATGCCCTCCAGAGTGACTAGTGGCACAAAGGATGGGTGACCCCCTTCCTTGAGGTGTTTGCTGGTGACATGGGAGTCTGCTCCGCAAACTTAGGGAGCGCCCTTACGATTCCGTGCAGTGCTCTGCACATGTGCTGTTCTTTAGTGAGACCCAGGAAGAAAGAAGGAAAAAAGGAGCATGTGACAAATAAGTCTATAAAGAACTAAGATGAGCAAAGAACTAGAGCGGCACCCTGGACTATTGGCTAAAGAAGAAAACCATCTACTAGGAATTTCAGCAAACACCCCTTCCAAAGATAAAGTACGAAGAAGCAAAAGTCAAGTCACGCCCTGAGAGAAAGGAGACGTCGTCATAACCACGTGGGAATGTGAGCGGAACGAGGTGCTGCTGCCACACCTGTTAGGTGCAACGACGACCCGGAGGTTAACTTTCTTAGAACGTCCTTATCAGTTACATTAGGGGAACGTCCTGAAGTCTCTGTAGATGGAAAGCCAGTAACTTCCCAGGATTTGCTTTAAGACAGGCCCAGGGACACGCAGGGCAGGGAGAGCCGACGGAAGGGGCCGGGGAAGGCGGACCGCGGGCGGCCGCGCCCTGCAGCTCCACGGCGAGTCCGCGACGAGCCGGGCCCCTTCTCCCCACCGGCGCGCTTGCGCACTCCTGCTTTACCCGAGACCCCGGAGACCCTCGGGCCAGGCCCGCGGCCCGCGGCGCCTACCTGCAGCTCTCCTGGAAGCGGCAGCGGCCCTCCAGGAAGAACGGGCAGGGCTTGAGCGCGCGGTGCGTGGGGTAGAGGTAGAGCACGCGCACGCCCGCCGCGCCGCCCGCCGCCGCCTCGGCGCCCACCACCATGGCGCCGTGGTATTCCAGCGCGCCCCACGGGCTGCGGTAGGGCGCGCTCACCGTGCGCCCGCTCAGCGCGGCGCCGGCCTCC
>NC_060278.1:111446792-111460043 GCF_021613505.1 Equus quagga | reverse complement strand
CGGGAAGGCCGGGCGCTCGGCCTCGTCCTGCGCCGCGCGCTCGCCGTCCAGCGCGGCCAGCAGCTTGCTCTGCCTGACGGACGCCAGGCTGGCCTCCGTGAGCGCGATCAGCTCGCGGAGGTCCCGCTGCAGCCGGCGCAGGTCGGCCAGCTCGGAGGCGTCCAGGCCGGCGCGCAGGGCCCGCTCCACCTGCCGCAGCTGCGCGCCGTGGGCCTGCAGGGCGGCCTGCAGGCTGTCCTCGTCCATCCCGAGGGCGCCCGGCCCCGGGGGGCGGCCCGGGTCGTCGCGGGGGGCGCCCGGGTGCTCGTGGGGGCGGTTGCCCGGGGTCTCGCGGCGGGGTCGCCTGGGTCCTCGGGAAGCGGCCCGGATGCTGGGGTCGGCCCGGGAGCCGGCGCTGCGGGGAGAGAAGCCGGTGAGCCGGCGGGAGCCTATGCCGGCGGGCGCGGGGCCCTCAGGACCCCCTCAGGGCCGCCCGCGGAGCCGGGAGCAGCTCGCGGTCCCGCCGCCGGGTCGAGAAGACAGGCGGGGAGCGGCGCTCAGCTCCAGGCGGAAGAGCCGCCGCCGGCTCCATCGGGCCTCGGCGTCGCCGCCGGCCGGGCCCCCTCGGCGCCGCGCCCCCGCCTCCGCGCCCCGCCGGGCCATAGAGAGCCCGCCGCCTCACCGGCTAGAGCGGCCTGGCGCCCCGCTTCCGCCCTCACGGCCGACCCGCGCTTCCTCCCGAGCGCGGCCGCCACCGGAAGTGCCTGGCGCGGGGGCCGCCGGGACGGCTCCGCCCCTTTCCGGACTCCTGGGCCCGAGACCCGTCGGGCGCAGCGCGGGGTCAGCGGGTCAGCGCGGGTCCGCGGGGTCAGGCTCGGCGGCCCGCGGGCGCAGGTAGGCGGCTTGGGTCTCCGCCTCCCGGGCGGGCCCGAGGACCGGCGGACGGGGCTCCGCCGTCGCGGCGGCCGGCCTGCGGGCGCCGGAGACCGGTGTCCGGGCGGGGCGGGAGGCCCCGCACACGTACGCCGCTCCCGGAGGCGGGCGTCCGGGGTTTTCGCCGTGTTTCCCGGGCGGGCAGGGGCGGCTGTTCCTCGCGGGCCGGAGTGGGAGGGGCGGGGTTACCCGGCCGGGGAGCGCCTCGGGGGCCCGGGCGGGCAGCGGAGGGAGGCTCGGCGGTGACTGGGAAGGAGGAGGAGAGATCTGGTCTGTGTTCTGGGGGCAGAACGCCCCTGAGCGAGGACGCCAGGGAGACGCCCGGAGGGATGGGGAGAGTTGCGGGGAAGAGGGTCGGGCGGCGCGGGGAGTCGGGAGTGCCCCAGGCCAGCTCTGGGCAGCCGCGGGCTGGGTCGCGGGCGCCGTCCACCACTGTGGGCAGCTGGCGGGAGGGGGCGCCGTCGGATCGTTGTGACCGGTCTCTCGCGGTGCCCAGGGCAGGATGTACACGCTGCTGTCGGGCCTGTACAAGTACATGTTTCAGAAGGACGAGTACTGCATCCTCATCCTGGGTCTGGACAATGCCGGGAAGACGGTGCGTTCTTGTGCCCACATCCCCTGGTCCTTTTGATTTTATTCCTTCACTTGCACATCCACTGCCCAGACAGGATCCAAACCCCATTTAAGGCCGCGGGACAGTTGGCACCCGCTGCTTTAAACGCAAGACACTGTTCTGTTTTGCTTTGTTTTAGAAGAATGGGTCCAAGGGGGGATATTTGGGAAACAGACTTGGAAACTTCTCCAGCCCTTATCTGACACCTCTCTTTCCTTCTCCGTAGACCTTCCTGGAGCAGTCAAAAACCCGGTTTAACAAGAACTATAAGGGCATGAGTCTATCCAAAATCACCACCACCGTGGGTCTAAACAGTAAGGGGGTCCTTTAGGGCTGTGGGTTTGGGGGGCAGACCCCTGAGGATGCTGTGATGTTCTCAGGCCAGCAGGCAGGCAGCAGAGCCCTGTGTGTGAGGCCTCTGCTCCAGCTCCGTGGGCCGGTCCTGGAGGAGCACCAGAGTGGCCTACTGTCCCTGGAGGGCTGGGAGATGGTGTGTCAGGGATCAAGGCCACAGCCTCGCCCGTTTTCTTCTCCCCCCAGTTGGCACTGTCGATGTGGGAAAGTCTCGCCTCCTGTTCTGGGACTTAGGGGGGCAGGAGGAGCTGCAGTCTCTGTGGGACAAGGTAATACGGATGCCGTGCACTGCCTGCCCCTCGGGCCATCTCTCCCCAGGTGGCACCCCTGGGCCTCTTCCTCTCTCTCCTCCGGAAGCCTCAGCATCATTGTCCTTCCCTCCTGTCAGCAGCTCCCTTCACCCACTTTGTTCCTGAGCTGTCCGCTCCCCTAGTCCTTTGCCAGTTCCCGCGTTGCTCCCCCGACAGTGAGGACACACTTGGTTCCTTTTAGCTTAGAGACTGTGTTGCTAAACATGGCCAAGAAACAGATGTGGGGAAGGTGCCAAACCTGTGGTGCTCAGCTCCACCACCCGGGCCTGTGTCCCCTGCTTAGGACCTGTTCCCCATGGTGGCTCCTTCCCCATCGGGGAGGATGTCTTCAAAGCCCACAGTAACTGTCTCATCTTTCGCCGTAGGTTTGGGGCATTTCTCAGACCTTACTGTGGTGCTCCTGCCCCGACACCCCAAGGCTGGAGTCTGTATCCAGCTCAGCCTGCGCCCAGCACTGGGGTCCAGTGGTGAGCAGGGCAGACCTAGCTCCTTCCCTGGGCAGCCCCCTCTGGTGGATTGGCAGGGTGGGTTGGTCCAGCCCAGTGCTGGGCGCAGGTATACCTGCCCTGACGCTTGCCGGTAGCCCATGTGTTTACAACTGAGTGCCCAGGCCCTGATTTCTGGTGTGACTCCAGTAGCAGGTACCCAGTGACCTTTTTCTAGTCCCCTCAAAGCATCTTCTCCTGCTCTCTTTTCTAACCAGGAGAGTAGCTTATGTCCTGTGGTCAAAAGATCACTGATAGGCCCTCTGTGGCTGTTTAAGTTGGACTGAGGCAGTCCAAACCCCAGACCCATGTGGGGAGTGAAACAGATCCTGATGTTTTGTCACAGGCCAGGGTCTCAGGAGCAGAGGCTGAGACAGAGGTTGGGGTGCGTATTGGTGACCAGCACCTGGGAAGGGAGCCGAGAGGATGCAGGACCAGGCAGGGCTCCCATGCTGGGGCTGGAGGGACCGTGGAGAGGAGAATTGCTCATGGCTGCCCCCTGTCAGGCCATGCTGGCCAGGACTCCCTGCTGCCTGGCAGCTCACCATGGTGGGCTGCTCTAGGCAGCTGTGATCTGCTAAGGCGGCCCTTTGTGGATCAAAGTGGGTCCTGCAGGAGCCAACTAGAGGCTGACGACTGGGCACACAGCCTGCCACTGGGCAGCCAGGCCGCAGCAAGGGACAGGTTCCTGTGCAGTCACCGCCCACCGTGCTCTGCTCGCCTCCACGCCCTGCGTTGGGGAGTGGATCCTCCAAGACCAGGGCCTTCTCCTGAGGGGAAGCTGGAAGAAGGAGAGAGGGACAAACTGTAGGCCGGCTTTGCAGCTGGTTGTGGCCACCTTCACTGCCACTCCTGCCCGTGCTGTGGCCTCGTCATGAGGGTCTGAGCCCCTGCCTGCTGAGCCCTCCTCTGGTGGACTCCTGGGTTCCTCACATGCTCCCTGGCCTGCCAGGGAGTGGGTGCCCTACCTCCTGCCAGGGAGGGGTCTCTGCTGAGCCCTGGACACTAGTTGCCCAATGTGCTCAGGAGGCAGCCAGGGGTCGTGACTCAGGGGGTCTCCTGCTGAGCGGCTGCCTTGGTGCTGACCACACCCCCAGCCCTGCAGAGCCCAGGCCTGGGGATGGACAGCAGAGTCCCCTGTGGGTCCCCGGGGGGTAGGAAGTAGAGTTCTTAACTCTCTCTCCAGGTCCTCAGTGCTGCGTCCTAGTCCCTGGTCCCCATGCAGTCCAGCACTGCAGCACTCTGTTGGGCCAGCTGAGTCATTTTGTCCCTGGTGGATGTCTGGTGGACCTTTACTCTTGTGTACACTGCCTCACGTCTGCCTCACACCTTCATCTAGACTGTGTGGTGGTGTCCATGGGTCTGTATGCCGGCCAGCCTTGGGCCACGTCCACCCACATGCGGGACCAGTTGGACCACCTGGCAGTCTGTCACAGGGAGGACTTCTGGCTCCTGTTCCTCCAGGCCACACACTTCAGCGTGTGCCCACCCAGAAGCCAAGGTTCCAAGCTTGAGCCCTTCTCACTTTCTGCTGGTTGTGTAGGATCCCCCCATGTGACCACATGTGACGCAGCCGTCAGGCTTGGGAGCATGGCAGGTGCTGTAGGGTCAGGGCAGCCTGCTGTGCCCTGGTCCTGCTCACACTCAGCCCCAGTCGTGCTGCTGTTGTCACTGCCACCACTGCTGGGCTGTCACCGTACATCTGCCAGGTATGGTGGTGGCTCCAGCACCCATCTGCCAGGGCCCAGTTCCACACCAGGAGTGAAGTCCTCTGCCAGTGCCTGGGGCCCCAGTGGCTGCCTGGTGATTCTCTCACTGGGCTTGCTGCAAACCCCACACAGTAGCCCTTCTTGTCTTGGAGACCTCCACTGTAGGGCCTGCCAGCTCCCTTGTTTCAGCCCCAAGACAGCCAGACTGCTCCTTGGAGCCCCTGCAGAATGCCTGCAACTCTCCGTCGCCCAGCACATAGGCCAGAGAAGTTCCTGTGTGTGGGGCTGGTGGTTTGCAGAACACTGGAGGCCCCTTGTTGGGTTCCTTCTCTGTGGCAATGCAGATAGAAAAGTTTGTCTTGTGCTGGGGTGGGGGTGCCCTGCTCATTGCACCCCAAGAATTGTCCAGGGCTACCAGGCTTGCCCCTCCCCAGTTGTCTCCCACCCTTGGGAACACATGCATCACCAGGGCCCTGAGCTTGCTGACCACTGGCTCGTCCTGCCCAGTCAGCAGAATGGCCTTGCTGTAGCAGTCAGTGTGGTGGTCTGTCAAATGTGCAGTTGTTCTGGGTCCCTGGGCTCTCTGATGGACAAGCAGGACAGCTGGGGCCAAGTGGCCAAGATGCTGCTGTCTGCTCCCCGAGAATGCGGGTGCTCCTGACGTTCTCTTCTGATCAGGATAGGGGGTTGACTCGCCAGGTCTGTGGCTGCATCCGTTCCGCCCTGTGCCCAGGGCGTCCCTCCCTCAGATGTCCCCGCTTTGTGCATCTGTCTTCCCAGAGGTCCTACGTTCCATTCGCACCCGCATAACTGGCCCCAGGCCCCAGTCTCTGGTGATTAAATGTTGCAGGGGCTCTTGTGACAGACACCATTGGTGTCAGCAAGCCCAGGGCTGACCGCCCTGCTGGCACCAGTCTGGCCTATAGAGCTGCAAGCTCGGTAGTGCCGGTTCCGTCTTTGGCCCTGCCATCCTGTGTAGGGGCCAGAGCTGCTTCTAACGTGGTGTTGGCCTCACCTGTCAGGCTTACTGTCTGAGTCAGCACAAGGACCCACCAGAGCACTCTCTCCACCTCCAGGTCTTCAGAGGGACCGGCTTGGTCTGGTCTCGTCCAGTCCCCAAGCCTTATCTTCCCCTTTTGGCCACCAGGAGGCTGCGGTCATGGGCGGTTCTCAGGAGCAGACACTGAAGTGGGGTTTGAGATGCAGCACTGGGAAGTGTGGGGGAGGGGGCCACTCCCTGCCCAAGCTCAGAAGCCCTTCCTGAAGGGGTAGGGGGCACATCTCCACTCCACCCTACCTCCCCGCCCCCGGAAGGGTCTTCTACGGGGCTGCCCTGGGGCAGCCGAGGGCCCATGGCTCAGCACCCCATTTCTGCCCCTCTTCAGTACTACGCAGAGTGCCATGGTGTCATCTATGTCATCGACTCCACTGACGAGGAGAGACTCTCGGAGTCCAAGCAAGCATTCGGTGGGTGTGGCCTGGCCACGGCTGGGAGAGGGCTGGGGGAAATGGCTGGGTCCAGTCTGCACATCTCGTGTGTCTGGAGCTGGCCTTGTGGGGAGGCTGGGCCCACACCGGGTCAGAAGGGCCCTGGCCCAGAGAAAGCATCCCCGCCTGAGAGGTTGGCAGGGACGTGGGGACACCAGGGCAGAGGAAGGGTGCTCACTGCCACCTCTCCGCTGCCAGAGAAGATGGTCACGAGTGAGGCCCTGGACGGTGTGCCCATCCTGGTGCTGGCCAACAAGCAGGACATTGAGGTGAGCCCTTTGGTGTGAGCTCCCCACTGCCAGGGGGCAGGGGTGCCTGTTCCAGAGGAGGGCCATTGGCTTCCTCGGACACCCAAGCTGGGCCTTCCCAGGGTGCACAGAGCCCCTCCCCCAGGCCTCTGCCGCCACGTTGGGTGCCTTCTCTCCACTGGAGGGTGGCTGAGCCTGTCCCTCTGCAGCCGGCAGCCTCGTGATGGGGAGACTCAGGTGATAGTCTGGAGAGAAACGACAGGGACCCCAAGGTGGGAGTTAGCACAGCCTTTGATCTGTGTGCTGCTCTTGGGGTTGGCACCTGCCAGGACCAGGGGCAGCAGTGGAGTGGCACAGACAGGCCATTGGTCAGCTGCACCTGTCCACCCAGGTGTGGGGTGGCTTGGTGACTGCATGGACTGTCTGCGTGGTGGGGGTGCTGTATAGGCAGTGCCCCTTTTCTGGAGCACATGTCATGACCACCAGCGGTCCTGAGGGCCAGGGTGCGTCCTAGATCACGTGTGGTCTGTTCAGCTCTCTCTTCCCTGCCACCTGCTCCCATGTCCCTGTCAGGCCACTCACCAGACAGGACCCCTCCTGGGAAGAGAAGCCCCCAAGGGGCCACCACTGCTTCATACCCTGTCCTCAGCCCCCCGCCACGAGCTCATGTCCAACCCAGGCCAGCTCTAGAGGCTGCCCTGGAGCCGGGAATATGGCCTCAGAGGGACAGGGCACTGCTCCTCACGGCCTCGCCTCCCCACAGACTTGTCTCTCGATCCCTGACATCAAGACAGCATTCAGCGACTGCACCTCCAAGATCGGCAGGCGCGACTGCCTGACCCAGGCCTGCTCGGCCCTCACGGGGTGAGTAGGGCCCCATCTGGTGGGCCGGGGGCACGGCCGGCCCTGCCTCATGCCCACTGTCTCCACAGCAAAGGGGTGCGCGAAGGCATCGAGTGGATGGTGAAGTGCGTTGTGCGGAATGTGCACCGGCCACCACGACAGAGGGATATCACGTAGGCGCACAGCTCGTCCCCGGGCACAAGAGGAGCGCTCCTGCTGGCACCAGCCGTCCAATCCTGGGGGCTGGGTTTGCTTTGCCTTTTGGTTTTTCCATTTGCTTTGTTTTTTCTCTAAGACAAACTTTTCTCTGTGTCTGGAAAAGCGTGGGCATCTGGAGGCTTCTGCTGAGGGGATTTGGGGCAGCAGGGCCACCGGGCACCACACAAGCCCTATTTGACCCCCAGTGGGGCCTGTGGCCACATCAGACCTAGTTCCCCACCCCTGAGGCTCCGGTTGGGGCCGTGGGGGTGAGGCCTTGGCGTGAGCAGGCTGACTCTCCCTCTGGAGCTTGCATGTCTGCCCGGGGCACAGCCTCAGGGGAGCTGGTTGGAAGTAGGGCTTTCCAGAGCTGTGGGACCCTCCGGAGCTCCAGGAGCTCTGCATGGTGCACCCATGGAGGACACTGGGGCCACGGCTGCCCTCGGCCTCTGCCTCCTGTGATCTTGGAGGTGGGCTGGGGGCTGGTGTCACCTGGAGGGAGACCTTGTCCACGTCCCCGAAGGCCAGCAGGGCCTTGGGTTCTGATGCAGTCTTGAGACGGGGCAGGGAAAGTATGTGTGGGAGGCCATGTGCCCCGCCTCAACCCCACATGGCGTCATTTTGATCCTCAGCAAGAAGGGAAAAGCCAGGAGGCTGTGTTGGGTGTGGGTGTCCCCTCTTAAGCACACACACCTGCCACCAACATGGGACAACCATGGTTGCCCACTCCGGTTGCACGGGTGTATTGAGAAGGTGAGCTAGCTCCCCAAGGAGCTGAATTGGTGGTGTGCTGGGCCTGCATTCCCAGCTGGGGTGAGGAGTGGAGTCTCCCTCAGGTCTGGGGACAAGATGTCTAGAAATCCCTTTCCAGGCCTGTGCGGGGGAGTGGAGACCCCCCCACACACATATACACACGGCCCCTGTGGGAGCAGGCAACATCCAGTGGGCCAGGCTGTGGGCAGGAGGCTGTCTGGCTGGTGCTGGCTGGGGTAAGCACGCAAAATAAAGGTGGTCCGAGTAGCTCCTGTCCATCGTTGCTCTGGGTGTGGACTCCCAGCTGTCTGGGCACTGCCTTCCTGCTTCCATGGCAACAGCCAGAGACCTGGTGGCTTCGTGTTGGAGGGTCAGGTCCCTCCAGCCTGCCCTCCCTCCCCAGTGGGGGCCTTCGAGGAGTTGCTGGGAAAGGGATGAGTCAGGGTGGGGGTGGGGACCCAGCTGCAGGTGAGGTGACTCACTGGCTGTGAGGCCCTTCCCTTCCCCTTTTGGGGGTCAGGCAGGGGGCTCCAGAGCCTGAGGGGAGGGCTGGGAGTCCCCCAGGCTGTTCTGGAGCAGTCAAGCCTTCATCTGAGCCTGCCCAGGAGCAGAAAAGCCTTGTTTCCCAGAAAGCATGGGACGCACAGGCCTTGGAGGAAGTCTGGCTGGTGTCCTTCTGGGAAATCCCCACCGGTTGGGAGCGGGTTGGGATCGGTTGGGATCGGTTGGGAGTGGGTGGAACTTGAAGGAAGGGCAGAGTAAGAGGGATGGGGTTTCCTGGCCACCCAGGGCACACAGTCTGGCACTGGCCGGTCCAAGCTGGGTCCTGTGCCAGGGAGTCTCTGGACTTCTTGATGTGCCCCTTCTGGGCACTGTCTGCCACAATGACCCTCCCTGGCCAGCCCTGACCCTCCACGCTGTCCTGACCCTTGAATGACTTGAGGGGTCACAGAGTGAGCCTCAGGGACCCCTGCCGCACCCCACAGCTGGAAGGGGCACACCTGCCACCTGGCCATGGTCAACAATGCTTCCCCCATCAAGGGTCTGTTCTGGTGGGGGATGGGGGGTTGGGCAGCCCAAGGGCTTGAGGAGCACTGGGGCGGCCCGTTGGGTGTCTTCCCCACCAGGCGTCCCCACTGTGCTCCCAGCAGACAGAGCGCTCAGTTTGACACACAGCTTTATAAAAAATAAACTCTTAGCACAACAGGAGCCTGGTCAGAAGCCTCCTTTGGCAAGGCTGGGGGCAGTGCCCACGGAGGGCATGGCCGGGGAGTAGAATAAATAAGGGGGTGCTCAGTGAGCCAGGAGGAACCGCTCTCGGATGGTGCGCTCCAGCCCAGGCAGCCTGGCCTCGCGCAGTGCCTGCAGCAGCCTTGCCAACAGCGGCTCAGTCCGCGCCTCACGGAGCTCCGTGAGCTGCTGCCACAGCTTCAGCTGCAAGGCCATTCGGCCCTCCCTGGGTGTCAGACTCTGTCCCCTGGGGCCCATCAGGGCCTGCTGCAGCCGCAGGAGCCTCTTGAAGGAGATGTCCTGGAAGACCACAAAATCGATGACGGCGCGCTCGCACTCCTCAGTTCCTGTAGGAGGGTCGGGGTCGGGGGCTCAGTCAGGCCCAGCAGCAGGTCGTCAGCCCGCAGACCCTGATGTCCCTGATGGGGACATTGGGAGGGTGCAGGACAAAGGGGAAATCCCTGAGCTAAGAAACGGGTGAGACCGCTGAGAGTCTAGTGGGAGGGGGAAGTGGGGCTGCAAGATGGGGGGGGGGGGGGGGGGGGGGGAGGGGCCGTGGCCAAGGATGAGAAGCCTCACTAAGGGTCTGCCACTTCACTGCTGTGTAACCTCAAACAAGCTGCTTAAACTCTCTGGGCCTCCGTTTCCCTATGTCCGAGGGTGGGGTGGGGATAGCATCACCTGCCAGCACTAAAGTGCACCCCTACCACCCCAGGGCTCTGTGGGGGGGGGAGGGGGGGGCCTCCAGTGCCCCTTGACCTCACAAGGCTTCTGGAGGCCCTTCCCAGGGGCCAGCTAAATGCCTCATGTTCCAGGGCTGGACTCAGCTCTGAGAGCTGAGCGGCAGGGGCACAGGCTGACTCCATGGACCCCCGGGTCACCTGGTCCTCCAGACTCCAGCTCCCCGAGCGGGAAGGCGGTGCAGCTGGTGCACAGCGCGTCATGGGAGGGGGAGCCCGGAACGTTGACCGCCAGGCCCAGGGCCGTGCAGTTGCGGTGTGGCTGGCACTGCTCGGAGCTCGAGCTGCTGGCCGAGAAGGTGCCCGGCGCACACGGCTGGCACTGCGTGTTTCGGCTGGCAGTGCCTGGGGACGAGAGGTGGGGACGGAGTCAAGTGGAGCTGGGGTGTCTTCCTCGCCGGGCTGAAGTGCCCACGCCACCCCCCCGGGCCCCGCACCCACCGGGGGCCGCCACGCCGGCGCCGGGCGGGCAGGGCGCGTGCTCCAGGCAGAAGCCGGCGTGCGCGAAGAAGCCGGGGCGGCAGCGGCAGGCGCGGTTGTGGGTGGCCCCGCACGGCCGCGCCTCCTCCTCGCGCTCCCCGCAGATGACGTTGCAGTAGCGGCAGCGCTCCAGGTAGTTCCAGAACTGCGTGTAGTGGCGCGGCGGGCACGCGCCGCACGTCGTGGGGCTGTCCCGGCCGCACGGCCGCTGCACGAAGGTGCCCGGGGGGCACTGGCTGCACACCAGCCACTCCCGCGTCTCCGCGTCCCGCCAAGGGTACGTGGGCGCGCCCGCCGCCGCCCCGCGCACGGCCAGCGCCAGCAGCAGCGCGGGCAGCGCCGCCAGCGCCGCCGGCGGGGTCAGCAGCGGCAGCTCGGGCGCCCACATGGTCCTCTCCCAGCTGGAGTGGCGGCTTCGGCCTCCGGGCGCCCTGGAGCGGGGACAGCCTCGGCCCGTCCTACCTGCAGCCACCCGCGCTCTGGCTCAGCTGCGGTGCCGCGTCTATATGGGCCGGCCTCGCCACGCCCCTGTGGGAGGGGTCGGCGACCTCGGGGGCGATGCTTTGATCTAGTTGTCGGCAGCGTCACAGCTCTGGGGCCCCTCCTTCCTCGGGCAGCACTCCCCGAGCGCCTACCCAGCCCCGCGAGCCCAGTGCAGGGCCAGCCTTCCCGACACTAGGAGTATAGCTCGTGACCCAACGCCCCTGGCATCCAGGGTGGAAGGGGGGTCCAGCTTCTGCTCATCTGTGTCACAGAGGCTGAGCCGAGCTGGGACGAAGCATTCAGGGCGCCCTCACAAGGGACAGGGTGAAAGGGGGACCCTTGCAGACACCCCATCCTTCCTTCAGGGAACCTTCAAATCCCACCAAGCCCAGCAGCGCAAACAGCGTCCAGTAGTGCCAGCAGCTTTATTAGGGCGAGCCCTGTCGCCTGATTAAAAGCAGGTCTCCTGCCCATGCATAGGCCCCTGAGAATGTCCCCCAGAGGATGGAGCAGAGGAGGACCCCCTTCCCGGTCGTGGACTCAGCTGCGAAGCCCCCAGGGCTCCCCCCACAAGCCAGCAGCAGGGTAAAGTTCTGGAAACACCTTCCAGCTGACCCCCCTGCCCCCAGACCTTCGGGGGGTTCAGGGCTTCTTGCAGGTGGGTTCAGACCCTGCTGCTGTCTCAGAGCTGTCCCAGACACAGGACTGGCCTCCCTCGAAGGTGGGCTCTTGGCCGGGGTTGCTGTGCTGGGTCTGGCCCACGCCCCGACAGGAAGTGTCCAAGCCTGGTCCAGGGTGGGGCGGTCAGCCTCTACACACCCTGCAGGGCCTGAGTGTCTCCACACTCACCAGGGCTCTGGCCAGAAGACCTGCGTGACGCTCTGCCTCCTGGTGGCGGTGTGGCAGGCTGGACACGTCCTAGAGGCCTGTGGAGACACAGAGGGCACTGGACACACCGCTACCCACCTCCCCATTCTGTCCACTGGGTGGGGTGGTGCTGGCAGGCCATGTCCAAGGGGGATGGGGCTGTGTGCACAGGGTCGGGCGGCCGACCTGGAGGTGCCGTCGCCAGCAGGCTCGGCAGCGGTGGAAGTTGCAGGAGGGGCACTGGAAGAGGACAGCGTCCTCCGCCCCACAGCCGGGGCACGCCGAGCCTGCTGCAAGGGGGCCGCGTGAGTGCCACGGGCCTGCTGCTCAGCTGGCCCCCACTCCCCACAGTCCCTGCAGCCCCCCACGAGACCTACCCCACTCAGACTGCGCGTGCCCGCGGGGGGCCCCGGGGGGCCGGCTGGGAGACCCCGCACCCCCCACCGGTCTCTGTCTAAAGAAGGAGGAGATCTTGCTCTGGGTCCTCCCTGGTTTGTCCAGCTGTGAGGGGCCTGGAGACAGAGAAGTGAGTTTGGGGGGGTGCCTGGCGCTTCACTGCTGCCCACCCCACGGAGCTGAGTGGGGCTCCAGGGTGACAGGCAGGGATGGCGGGAGCTCCAGGCAAGTCACCTACCTGGCCCAGGAGCCCCGTGGGTGGGGTCAGGAGGCACGGCAGGGCTCCCCTCCCAGGGTCCCGGCGGCTCGGTGTCCGTGCCCGGGACGGGTGGGCCGGTCAGGGCAGCACACGTCTGCCGGAAGCGCTGCTTGTGGTGCGGGCGCACGAACATGCTGAACCCTGCGTGGAGCGTTGCTCAGGCCCAGCCCAGCCCAGTTGCCCGCACAGCCCCCTAACTGCCCCCCTGCCCCCAGAACCCCTCCGCAGTCACTTGCTCTGCAGCAGGGGCAAGTCCTCAGGCCTCTCCGTGGTAAGGGCAGCCACCACGGCCACCACTTTCTCAAAGTCGTCATCCCGTTTGTAGGTGGTCAGCGCAGCCAGGAGCCGGCTGCAGCCTGCGGACCCCAGGGCCCTGCGGGCATCGGCCAGGTAGGCGCTCACGGCGGGCTGGCCCTGCCGTTCTGCTCCGGGGGCTCCACTCTTCTCCTGTGGACGGCTGCTGGAGACTCCTGGTGGGGAGGTAATGTGTCTCAGGCCGTGTCAGGGGTCCAGGGGCCCAGAGAGCTCCACCTGGCTTCCTGGGCACTCCTGGGGAGCCTTCACACCATCAGCCTCCCTTGCTCTGGGGGGTGCAGAACCAGAGCAGCCCCCCAGGTGACTCCTCCCCCAGGGGTCTGCAGCTCTGCTCCTGGCTCTGGTCCAAAGCGTCCTCAGGGCCAGGGTACCTGCGGAAGACGGCCTGGAGGTCAGGTGGGGCCGGCCCTGGTTCAGATGTTCTCCAGGGTCCAGCTGCCTGGCTGCACCCTGGGACAGGGTCAGCTTGGGGTCAAACTCCCTCCTTCCTGAAGAAATACGGAGACACAAGTAGCTACCTAGGTGGTTCCCGGGGCGGGGGGGGGGGGGGGGGGGGGGGGGGGGGGG
>NC_060278.1:111419073-111446692 GCF_021613505.1 Equus quagga | reverse complement strand
GGAGTGGTCCCTGGGGAGGAGGCAGGCCTGTTCAGGGGAGACTCGGCCCGCAGCAGGAGGGCTCTGACTTGTGCACTCCCATGACGGCCGAGTGCTGGGAGGGGGCAGGACTTAGCCCATCCCTTAGCTGGAGGGCCAGGCACGAGGACACTTCATGGGCACCAAGCCCAGTAGGGGAAGGAGTAACTCTCAAGCTGGAAAGTACCCCCTCGGGGGCAGAGGGAGGGGTCTTCCTACCCCCCAACCCCTCAGCCCATGACACCTGTTCTCAGGGAGGTTGGGCTGTTCGTTAACACATGGGAACAGAAACTCCCAGGCTCTGGAGATGCAGGGTCCACCCCAGGTAGAGACAGTGGGCAGACGGCTCCAGAACCCAGTACATGCATGATTCGCCAGGTGCATGCCCTGGGGACCCCATACCTCCCCTACATGGCACCACCCTGCAGTGGTGATTCCTGCCAGCCCCCATGTGGAGACAGGGAGGGTGGGCCGAGCTAAGACCCACCCTAAAGCCCCAGGTGCTGCCTCACCCTCAGGGTCTGAGTTTGATGGTCCTGACGGAGTAGGGCCCTGCTCACCGCTGGGGTCCAGGGCCGGTGGTGCCCCCTGCCTTTGAGGAAGGCTGTGCTCAGGCTGGTATCCACAGCCTTGGCCGGTCAGCTGGATGCAGACCTCCTCAAACCGCTGCTTGTGGTGAGGCCGCACGAACTGGTAGAAGCCTGTCGGGAGGAGCATCTGGGCCCATGGGTTCCACATGCCGCAGCCAACATGCAGGGCTGGGAGCTCTGGACCGTGGGTCACCCACCTGCACCTTTTCTAGGGAGCAGGGACAACCGTGGACCCCAGTGGCCTGCCCAGTGTCCTCTGTGGTCCCCACCCCATGACTGTGACACTGCCCTGGGGGACAGGCCAGCGCACCTTGGAGCAGGCTGTGCTTCTTGGGGTCCTCGGCAAAGAGGGGGTGGAGGCAGGCCACCAGGGCCTCGAAGTCATCAGAGCCCTTGTAGTCCTGCAGGGCCCGGGCAAAGGTGTCGAAGCTGGCCTGGCTCAGTGCCTGCTTCACAGCCACCATGAACAGCTTGGCCCTGCCAGCCTGTGCACTGGCTGCTGGTCCCTCCTGCTGGACACATGGCCAGGTGCCCTGTCAGATGACACCGACCCTCCTATGCCCCCAGGGACAGCAGGCTGCTGTGGAGGCTGCTGCCCGTGGAAGGCGGTCTCTGGGGGGGCATGTCCAGCGCCAGGCCTGGTTGGGGTCACCCACGGCAGCCAGGTGGGGCTGGGAGAGAATCCACAGATGGCAGCTCCAGTTTGCAACAGGCATGCCCTCTGAGAGCAGCAAGGGGGAGAGCTTGGGTCTGCTGTCCCCAGACTGGGAGCTCCTGCTGCCCGCCAAGCACCACACCCATGGCAGGCACAGCTGCAGCAATGCCCCTGGTGCAGAGGACAGTCAGCTCACAGCAAGGGACACTCCCCAATGTACTGGGGACTTAAAACGTCCCCATGCCCCATTTCTGCTGCACAACCCAGGCCCTGACGCTGGACTCTCGACAAGGAAGCATGGAAACCAGACAGGCGTCCCAGTCCCTATCCAGCTCAGCCCTTGGAGGCCCAGGGCCCTGGCACCCAGCCTACTTCCTGACAAGGTCAGTCCCCCGGGCACCACCCAGTTCTTCCCAGAAGCCAGCGGAGATGGACAAAGGCAGCAGCTCATGGGGCTTTCCGGAGGCTTCCTGGCTCGGGCTGTAACTCAGACGCTCTTAATTGCTTTCCTCTGAGGCTGGGAACGCAGACCCTCCCCACACTCAGGCACGTCAGCATCTACACTCATGCCAAGAGCCCAGCCCAACCTCCCTCGGGAGCCAGCCCAGCTGAAGGCCCACAGCAAATCTGCTTAAAGGGCCGGGGCCTGACTCCCGCTTGGCATGGGTCTGTGAGGACATTACCAGCCACCCGCAAGGTGCCCTCCCAAAGGAACAAAGCAACAAAATGAAAGCCTCGGATCTGACCGCAAGTTTGCGTGACTCCAAAGTGTGGAGGAGCTACCCCAAGTGGGGGAGACGCTGAGGAGCCCCGGAAATGTGAAGGAGGTCTGAGATGGGTGAGGGTACCACCTGATGCTGCCTGGGGAGGGCACGTGGGAGCTCTGTGCTGTTTTTGTGAGCTTATGGAGGTGAGAAACGGCCTCCAAATAAAAAGTTAAAATGAGAGACTGGGGAGCCGTGCATGCCACGGTCCCAGTGCACCGGGGCAGCGCAAACAGCTGGGATAGCAGGGGGCCCCTGGAGCTTGCCCTGGAGAGGGAGCCAGCAGGACAAACAAGCTCCTCGTTTGGAGGAAAGTCTGAAGAGGCATGGTGTCTGGAACTCGCTGTAAACATTCCAGCCGAAACAAAAGAGGGGGCGAAGCAGGCCTTGGAGCAGCTGTGGACAGCGGGGCCGCTCTCCACTCTGTACCCCCTCAACTCCTGTAGCTGCATGAGGACCCCATGAGAAGACCAAGCCCCATGCCCAGCCAGCTCCCTTCCCTGGGACCCCAGCTCCCAGACGTGGGGACAGCTGAGTTAGGATGGTGAGCAGGCTCAGCCCACTCAAACTTCACACTCTTGTTTGGTTGGGGGCCACCAGCCATGGGCACGGGCACTGAGAGCCACATGTGCCCTGTGGCTCCAACCAGATCCCCACTCTGTGTGTGGCTCACGTACCTGGCCGCTGACCAACCTGATCTTCTTCCTTCCTCCTCTCTGCTCATCCACAGGCCTCTTCTCACTCAAGAGGGACAAAGTAGAGCGATGTGCCTGAGGGCAACACAGCTGTGGTCCTGACCCACACCCTCAGGGTCCCCAAAGCCCCGTGTGACACTGTGCCTGGCCCACGGGGTGGGGAGAAGGGCCCTCTCCCCAAGTCCCATCATTGGCCTCCCTGGTGGCTTGCAGGGGGCAAAGCACGGGAGCGGGTCCAGGGCAAGTGGCTTTACAGTAACTGAAGGGAACTGGAGGGAAGGAACAGGATGCCCACTTCAGGGCCAAGAGCAAGACAGGGAGCAGAGGAGGGAATGGCAGCCAGCGGGAAGTAGGGAGCTCCGGGTCAGGCCGGGAAATCATGGGTTTCTGGGCAAAGGCCCTGGGGCAGAAGGACCAAGACCGCCCACAGCTCAGGCACCCAGAAAGGGCCAGCCTCGGGAGCAGCAGGCGCTGGACCCTGAGTGGGCAGTGTCAGGTTGACTCTCCACAGAGGACCACAATGGGCGTGTAGGAGTGCCAGCTGAGGGCTGGGGGCTATGCTGGGGACACAGTGCTGGCAGGCGAGGGCTGAAACCTCCAACTGCCCATCCGACAAGGGGATTTACAGGAGTGAGTGTGGAAGTGCCCAAGGCTAGACAGGCAGGGTCTAGGTGTCTGTGTCCATCTCCAGGGCCCCTGGCACCCACACCTCCTCCTCCTGGGGGATGGCCTGGTCCCCAGGCCCCCTGGCCAGCTGCTCGCTGTGTTCCAGGGCGGCCAGCAGCCCCATGGGCCTCCGCTGGGTATGGACCAGCTCCTGCTCATACTCCACACACAGGCTGCCCTCAGCGTCCCTGGTGGCCAGCGGTCCTGTGAGAACATAAGTGTGGGCAGCAAAGCACCCTGCAACAGACAGGCTTGGCAGGGCCCTCTAGTCATCAGGCCCAGCATGCCACCAGCCTGGCCACACGCACCTGTGGGTCTCTGCCTCAGGCTAGGGACGTGCACATCCAAAGTCTTGGCTTTCCTTGTGGACAGGGGCCTGGGAGACACGGCCACCGTGACGGCACCTTCTCCCTCACTCAGACTTGGGGCAGCAGCCAGGGGGACCGGCACTGGCATCTGGATAGTCACAAGGTGGTTGGGGGTCCCGCTCAGCCCCTTCCCCGGCTAGGGTGTGAGGGCACAGCCAGCTGGGCGTCTGCACTCACGGTTTTCTGAGCGATGCGGAAGAACTGGGCCACGTCTCGGATGACGTGGCCAAAGCCGTCGTACACCTTGACGTGGGGGCGCACCCAGGAGGGCAGCTGGGCTCTGGCGTCCGCATAGCTGAACCTAGCAGGGTGGTAGGCCATCAGCCCGGGAGTCCTGCCTGCCCCACAGCCCACCTTCCGGGCTCACACTTGCCAAGGGGACAGCCAGCGCTGCTCCCAGGACAACCAGTGCTGAAAGGTGGCAGGGCAGGGGTCTCATGCAGCAGAGGAGAGCCACACCTGTGGTCGCAGAGGAAGACAGCCCCGTAGTCGTGGCGATGCCGGATCACCCGCCCAATGGCCTGGTTCACAGCCCTGGATGCCTGCTGCCGGTACCAGTCACGCCCAGAAAGGAACTGTGGGGGACTTGGTCATGGGGCTTGGTCACGGGGGCACGGAGCCCTCCCTTGCCCCCACCCAGCCCCACCACACCTCACCTGGCCCCGGGCCCCGCCCTGGCCCTTCATCTCATCCAGGAACTGCATCTTGAGGACAACCCGGGGGTCCATGCGTGGGGGGTATGGGAGGCCTGTGACGATCACACCACGGCCATTCGTGTCTGCGAAGTCCAGCCCCTCGCTGACCTGGTGGACGGTGAGAACTCTTTTCCCCCTACTTCCTGCACACAAGCCCAGGGACCTTCCCGAAGGGTCTGCCTGTGCCCAGATCCTCACAGCCACACGCTCCCAGGTATGGTCAGGGCAGGAGAAACCTCCAACCTCGGGTTAGGCCCTCCCTGGGTCCTTGGCTCCCAGAAGCCCATGACCAACTTCTCACACTTTTGAAACCTCCTCCATCTTTCCTGCTGGCAGCCCATGAGTGGGGTCCCATTGCTCGCCCCAGCCAGGGTAGTAGGGCTGTGCCCTCCTGTGTTTGCTGGACGTGGGGCCCGAGGGAGGGGACTGGCCTGTCCCCACCGTGGTGCAGCCCTCAGGTCACAACCCATGAGCCCCCTCAGGTACAGGCACTAGGCAGGAGAAGGCCGGCCAGTGAGTGCTGGGTGGATGCTTGAGGCCTCACCTTCCCCCGGCACACAGCCAGGAACACGGCCCCGCTGGCCCCGGGGGAGGCGACTGTGCTGTAGTAAGCGTCCATCACCTGGGAAGAGAAGCTGCTCAGCCTGTGCCCAGCCCTTCCTCCTCCGGGAGAGACACCCCTGGTCTCGTCCTCCGAGACTACGGGGTGTCTCAGCTGTGAGGCGGGCCAGCAGGGTGCTGGAAGCTCCTTGATGGCATCGGTTCCCAGGCTGACCTGTACCCAGCACCCAGAGTGTTTCCCAGAAAACAGGGACCCAGGGCTAGGGTCGGGGGAGCCCCGCTTCCCTGGCAGTCCCTCAGACATGATGGCCTGCTGCTATCGGCCCCATGCCCAAACTTTCTAAAAGGCGACACCAGGCCCGGCAAACAGCCTGGAGCTGGCCACAGCCCCTGGTCAGGGAAGCAGCCAGCCCAGAGCAGCCATGATGGGCAGCGGGGCCTATCTGGGCAGGTGGGCCCAGACCTCTGACAAGCCGCCTTTGCTCCTCGGCTCCACAAACACGGGCTTCAGGGCCTCCAGCTTCCTGGCAAAGTCCTGGGCCTGCGGGAGGAGGTGGGGTCAGGGTGCCGTTGCACCAGCGCATCTGGCAAGCTGAGGGTGGCTCTGCAGCCACCTTTGCCATCTCAGACAAAGGCCCTGCCAGACCCCTGGCCATTTGGGGCTCCCCTCCCACCCCCAGGAGGACACACGGAGAGGGGACGAACCCGCCAGAACTCCAGGCTTTTCTCCATGACGGGGTATGAAGGGAAGAAGACCAGAAGCCCATGGGGGACCACACGGGCGATGTTGCCTGGAAGGGCCACAGCCTTGGTTAGCAGGAGTGGGGATCTGCACAGGCCCCCCTGGCTCCCCAGAGAGGGCAGGCAGGCCAGGGAACAGAGCTGGGAGTGCAAGACAGGGCTCCCCAGATGCCACAGAATGGGGTGGAGGCCCAGGACAGGCCAGCCTGGATCAAGGGCTTCCAGTGGACACTCACCTAGCGCCTTTCCCAGGGAGGCCAAACACGTGTCAGAGAACCTGCACAAAGTCAGGAGGCTGCTGCCACAAGGGTCCCAGCGCTCCACCCGACCCCTCCGTGCCTGCCAGGCTCCCTACCGTTTGTCAAACGCAGAGCTCAGCTGGGCTCCATCGGGGCCTTTGGGGACGACCCCCACCCAGATCTGATGCTTGTCGATGACATGTGGGTTCTCCAGGCAGACTGGAAAAGGGCTGGAGGCGGTGACAGGGAGGGAGGCAGGCGGTGGCCCCTGTGAGGCCCTGAACCCCCTGTGGCCCATAGCAGGGAGGCTGACCTTGGGACCCCCTGGGGGCACAGGGAAACGCTTACATCTGCATCTCCAGAGCAAAGGAAGACACGGGGGCCAGTGTGCCACTGGTGAGGATGAGGGTGCGGACACCCTGGCGGACCAGCTCGCGCATGCTGTGGCCGGGGCTGAAACACCAGTAGCTGAGCACCTTCCCTGGGGGGTGACAAGTGTGAGGCTGGGATGTGGGGGCACCCCGCAGGGAGGCCCACGGCCGCTGCCCCGACCACCATCCTCGTGTCTTTCTTCCACAGGCAGCTGCTGGGCCCCGTGGCCCACGTGCATGAGTCTGATTGAGGGGGGCTCATCTGAGCCCTGAGCTGAGCGTGCAAGCGGGGATCCTACCCCAAGGGGTCCTGGCAGCAGGACATAGACAGAGCAGCCCCCCTGGGGCAGATGCTGTGGTCACCTCCAGAGAGGCAGCCAACCCCAAACCCAGACTTCCACAGAGGTCACTGTGCTGCTGAGGGTGCAAAGAGCAGGCACAGGGGCCGCCACCACGCAATGGCCCAAGCGCACTCCGGGAAGGAAGCAGGGCCTCCCAACGCTCCGGGCGGGACTGCAAAAGAGGGAGCATAAGCCTGCGTCCCCAGGAGGCAGGAAGCCAGCAGTGACGCCACAGCCCACAAGGTCACGGTTCACAGGGACGAGGCAGTTCCTACAAGGGCCTGGCCGCCGGGGGAGAACACGAGGGCACGGCCCCCACAGGACAGACATGCCTGCCTCCTACTCACTCCCGGTTGGCACCGGAAGCTTGGGAAATTAAAACAGTCAAGTAGAATGACTTTCAATACGACTCTGAAGTCAAGACTAGGTCATAGGTCAGCAGGGACATTTCCAGAAAAGAACAAACTACTTTCTGGGACCAGAGAAGCCTTTCTCACCCTGACGAGGGGGATCTGCCCTGTGATGGGGAGAGCGGCTCCTGGACTGGCCCTGTAACAGCAACAACGGGAGCGAGGGGTGTGCGGACCAGGGAGCAGGGCTTCTCTGTCCAAGGCCCAGCCTTGACCCCCACCTGACCCCTTGCTCACATGTACCCCCAGCTTCCCAGTAAGACCAGAGATGAACTAATTTCCTACAAACACCCAACCCAGGGAGTGGCTGTTTCTGAGAATTCACGTGCTCTTGGAGGAACACGGAAGACAGGGGTACCACACCCCACTTACCCTCGGTACCTGTGCACCCCACCAGCATTAACGCCCACAGGGAGAGGGGGCAAACGTGGAGGAAGGCATCAGGCCCTGCCGAGGCACAGACTCCCTCCTGTGACCACATGGATGCCGCGTGAGGGGAGCACTGGTCTGCCCAACTCTCACGGAAGCCACTTCCTGCTCAGAGAGGCCAAATGAGCTGCCGAGGCTGCACGTGGGCTGCTTGGCGACCGACCTGGCCGTGCTCCCAGCTCTTCTTTCCCGCTCAGCTCCACGGGGCCGGCAGACGGCAGCCCAAGGAAGGGTGTGGCTCAAAGAGGGTCTGGAGAGACTGGAAGGGTGTGCTGGCAGGGCTGGGGGCTGGACCAGATGTGTTGGGCTGCAAATGCCACCCAAAAGGCCAAGCTGAGGAGGTAATATGCTCTGCCTGGGGCAGCCAGGACACTGGCCAGGGCCCACGCACCACGGCCAGGACAGGCCAGCCCCATACAAGAACTGCAATGTGCCCAGCACAGATCCCATCCTTGAGTATCCCCAGTGGCCCAGTGCCAGGACACATGGAAGCAGCTGAGGCCAACGAGGAACGCAGAGCAGGTGGGACACAGGGCTGGCTCTGAGCTCACAGTGGGTATCAGGGCAACAGGGCCGACACCAGAAGGACGTGAGTGACCATCAGCCAGTGGGCCCCTCAGATGTGACCCTGAGGCCTGAGGAGTGGCCTCGGCCCCAGCCTGCCCAGAGTCTGTCCTCCTGGTTAGACACGGCATGAAAGCAGCATGTCTTTACCGACACGACGTGCCGGGGCCTCCCTGTGTGCTGATCTCTCACAGAAACGTCCCCAGTGGGGCAAGAGGCCTGGCCGTGGCCTGGCTTGGCGGAGACCCACGGGCGACTCTGGGCAGGCCTCCTTGGAGGTCTTTCTAGCTCTGACAGCCCTGACTTTGAAAGGGCAAGTGGAGAGGTCACCCGGAAAGGGCTGGACTCAGAGAAGTCGGCCTGGACTAACAGCCAGCCAGGAGACCCACAGCTGGTCGTGCCACCACACTGCAGCGGAGTATGTCCGGGCCCCTGCAGCTCTGCACCTTGCTTTCTGGCTGCTGAGGTGCTCCAGGCATCTGACCGCTGAGCAGTCCTCCGGTGACTGGTATCGGGGTGGATGTGCACCTGGAAGGGCGGAATGGACAGGTGTCCTGAGGCCCAGCCCAGGAGCCCTGCATACTGGAGGCGGCCCCCAGCTTGTAGGGCTGAGACCTCCCACCCGGGAGCACCCCCCAGAGGTGGCCCCTACCTTGTAGGACTGAGAGACCCCTGGCCCCACCATGGAACTTGGGCCACCCTCGGCAGGGTCCATGCTGAACACAATCTGGAAGGCAGAGGTGAGGGACAAAGTCAGCAGGACACACTAGAGGCCACTGCTCCTACTGAGGGACCCCACACACTGAAAGACAGGTGGACGCCCAGCATCGCCATCACCTGCCCCTGCCTTCGAGTCAACAGAATCCCCAGCAAGGAGCTCTAGGCCAAGGGGCAGGAGCACACACTGGCCTGTCCCCTCCCCTTGGGGACCTCACTGCACTGGAGGTGCAGCTGCCCTGCAGGACCCTCTCCTCAGCAACCAGTCTGTATGTCCTCACAGGGACCAGGCCCAGGGGAGCAGCTTCCCTCTCCCCTCTCCCCTGGGGCTGGGTCAGGGGACCAGGGGAGGGGAACCTAGTTTACTCCCACAAGTAATAGGATCCCTAAGTCAAACAAATAGAATTGGACTCAGCCAGTGCAACAAGCCACAAAAAAGTAAAGAGGGATCAACACTGGGGAAGAAGGTACAAAACACTGGATGTTACAAACGATAGAACTTTCTTCATAGAAAATTCAAGAAAACCAAGTGAGAAACGTCTAAAACTAAAAGGAAAATTTAATAAGATAGCTTTATACAAGACCAACAGATGAAAACAATAGGTTTCTTTCTTTTTTTTTTTTCCTGAGGAAGACTGGCCCTGAGCTAACATCTGTTGCCAATCCTCCTCTTTTTTGCTTAAGGAAGATCAGCCCTGAGCTAACATCTGTGCCAATCTTCCTCCACTTTCTATGTGGGTTGCCACCACAGCATGGCTGACAAGTGGTGTAGGTCCACACCTGGGATCCAAACTGGCAAACCCCAGGCCACTGAAGCAGAATGTGCAAACTTAACCACTACACCACGGGGCTAGCGCTAGGTTTCTTACATACAAGCACTGATGGGTTAAAAAGACCCCTGTCACAATAGCAACAGAAAGCATATGATACTAGATATAAAATGCAGAAATGCACTTCGTTTCCTCTGGAACGCAGACTGGACCTCCCTGGGGAACAGAGACCGGGCCAATCTGGAGAAACACGCTCTTATACAGGTGCTGGCTCTCCCCAAGATAACCTGGAAGTCCAGGGCATCCCAGGCAAAACCACAACAGGGTTCTCACAGTGAACAAGCTACTCTGAAATTCACCTGGTGGAGAAAATGCCAAGACATGTTTTAAAGGAACCACGAGGAGAAATTTGTTCTGGCTGATACCCAAACACATCACAAAACCATCGCAAACAAACCGTGCAGCAAATGAGCCGACAGAGCAGGGGCCCAAGTGCTGGGGTCGGGGCCCTGCATGGTCAGCAATGCTCGGCAACTGGCTCACTGTGTTGGGAAGAATAAATCAGACTTCTGCCCTCGCATCACTCTCAGGTGATGTCAGCTGGGTCAGAAGCCACACGCAAAGCTGTGTTAACTCTGCTGTGTGTTGTAGAAGCAGAAGAGCAGGTGATCATCACGGCCCAGAGCCCTCGGGACTCTAATACACGAGGGAGCAGGAGAAACGTGAGCTGACAACGTGAAGCCTCATCTCCCAAGCCCTTCATAAAAACAGAAGACAGGAGACCAGTGGAGGAGTGTGCTGTGTGCATGGATTGATGCCCTGAGTCCTAAGAACCCATGCGGCTAGAGGAAGGCAGGCACCTCGAGGCACCTGGGTTACCCCGAGGTGTGTGTGGTGGGAGAGCACAGTGCAGCACCAGGCACAGCCTGGTGGCGGCTGCGGTGTATCATGTCTGTGTGCGTGCATAGGCACACAGTTTGGCCTAGAGCGTGGCCTACAGATGGTGTGGTCCGTGATGAACACTGAAAGTGATAGGAGCTTCAAAAGCCATCTGTACTGTCCAGGCGGCCAAACGCCCAGCCTCGCACTTCAAGCGTCCGCCCGCAGGGACGGAAACGCACACTGGCCTTGCGCTTCACCAAGCATCTGCCTGTGGGAATGGAAACGCACACGCAATTTTATCATGGAGCCAGGGGCCGCCAGCAGCAGGTGTGAGGCCGCTTGGGGGCAACGGCTTCCTTGACAAACCAGTGCGCCTTGGCCCTGGAGCGGTCCTCACGCCTTGAGGGACAGACAGTTTAGATAAAGGCCAGCAT
The DNA here is from genome assembly GCF_021613505.1 of Equus quagga. Taxonomy (NCBI): domain Eukaryota; kingdom Metazoa; phylum Chordata; class Mammalia; order Perissodactyla; family Equidae; genus Equus; species Equus quagga. The sequence continues at coordinate 111,435,782 of NC_060278.1, read as the reverse complement.
CCTTGCCCAGCAGTGGCCTGCCTGGCAGCACCTGTCACTGCTGTCTCCCTTGCTCTACACGCAGCACTGTCCAAGTGGCTCGCTGGGCCCCCAACCTGCCTGATGCCCACAGCACCTGGGACCATGGGCTTCCTGTCGGGGCTAGCTCAGCGGCTGAGTGAGTCTCACACCACCTCCGGGGCTCCCCTCTGTTGCCGCCTGTTCTCCATCCCGAGGCCCACCTGCCCTGGCATGAGACCTTCTATCTCACACAAACCTGGAGGGCTTTGACTTTGAAGAGCTGCAGAATCTCCGGCTTAGCCGGGGGTCTCGAGCTGCAGCCCTGAGCTTCTCGAGTATTCACCGCAGGCTACCTGTCTGGCCAGCCCACCACTCTGCCAAGGCCCAGCTGGCAGCCAGTGCTCCAGGGCCAGGCCAGCAGCATACCGTGTCCCTGTCCACACCTGCCCAGCGCACTTGCCTCCCCACAGAGCTGCCCCACACTGGCACCTGCAGGACTCAGGAATCAGCTATGAAACAAGCAACTGACCAGTCACACTTCTTCTGGCTGGAGGGGACAGGCCACATGTCAATCTGGCCCGCAGTCAACCCTGGACAGGCAGGGGATGCGGAGTCATCTGCCAGGAGCTACTGAGAGCAGCTGCCAAAGGAAATTCCAGACCAATGGGGTGAGCAGTGTTTGGGTTCCAGAGAATCTGGAGGGGAAACCTGCTCCATAAATGGGCATCCGGGGAGGAAAGGGCTGTGCAGGACTGAGACGGAGGGCTGGAGTTGCGGGGCTGCCTCAGAGTCGAGGCACCTGGGGAGGGGACAGTGGCTGCTGGTGCACTGGCCTGCTCATCTGCAGGGACCCATGAGGAAAGTGGTGGGGAGAAGGGGGCAGAGGGCATTCTGGAGGGACAGGCCCACCTCGCAAGAGCAGGGGCCCGGGGCAGGGCAGCTGGGCAGCCAGGAGCCACAGCCAAAGGAGTCAGGGTTGCCCAGAAGCCCAGCAGTCACACCAGGCCATGGACGTCAGCTGCACGCTCAGAGAAGTGCTGGGAGGACAGGAGAGCAGAGCCTGGCCCCTCCAGGACAAGACGCCAGAACATCCCTCCTCCAGTGTTACGCTTACTGCTTTTCAGCCTGGCCCCAACTCACAGACGAGGAGACTGAACCCCTGGGGGTGAAGGCCAGAGCTGGCCACGGGCAGGTAGCTTGAGCCCAGGCCCCTGGCCCAGGGCCTGAGCCTGGTCTGTGGAAAAGCCGCACCTGGCTCTCCCTGGGCTGCAGCTGCACTCCTCCTGGCTCCTCCCTGCCCGTCCACCCCATGCCAGACCTCCCAAGGCCAGCAGCACAGACACAGAGCAGCCGCACTGTGAACAAGGCTGGTGTGGAACCAGGGCCGTCAGGCCGCCACACATCCAGGCGTGCCCACGCCAGCCCTCACGACCTCGAGCGCCCCAGTCACCCCGATCACCCCAGGCTAGATGTGCAGTGTGGAGAGAAGGCACGCACAGCACGACGTGGCACGGGACCTCCCGTGCCTCAACCAAGAAACCTACCAAGGACCAACAGCTGCTGAGGGTCCTTGTCAGAAGGGCCTGGTGAGGCGCCAGAGGGGCCAGACCACCTGCAAATGCCACTGGCCCCTGGCAGCCTGCCAAGCAGCCTCCCAGCTGAGGGGGAGCAGGCTCTGGCTCGTCCACTTTAGCTGGGGAAGTGGCTGTGTTGGGCCCGAGGACAGCATGCTGGGGGCAGAGAGGGCGACGCCCAGCAGGCCTGAGGCACGTGATGTCCCCACTGGTGGCCTGGCCAGGGAAGAGTGGGGTCTGCACGTGGCAGAGGAGGGGCTCAGCCACCCCTGCGACTGTCCCCACCCCACCCTAAAGCAGATCCCAGAGCCCAGAATGAGGCTGGCCGGCTCGGGGGACGTGCTGACCATGCCTGCTGACTCCACACACTGGCCCACGGGCATTACCTGGACACCCTAGATGTAGGAACACTTCTCTGGGCATGGCTAGCCTGGTGGCCAGACACAGGGCTGGGGTCACAGTGCGTCCCCGCTCTGCGAACATGGGGTCAGGGGGAGAGTCTACGCCCCCCACTCTGTGAGGGGTTCACGTTTTGACTTTCCTCTGAGAACTTGTTTCAGGAAAAAATCTGAGAAAACGTGTGGGCAGCATGCCAGGCAGGAGCTGCTGGGCCTGTCTAAACACCAGGGGCACTGCCAGCATGGCCGGCTCCCTCGGAGTCCACGGGGTGCCCTCAGGACGAGCGGAAAGGAGCCTACGGGTTGCTGATTTGAAGCTCATGGGGTAGGCACCGTGTCCTGCCTCCAAATCAGGAACCAATTACCACTCTGGAAGAAGAAGCAAGTGCCCACGCAAACTTCCACCAGGAAAGGAGAGGCCGCGTCCTCCTCAAAGGCTGGTCCTTACCTGGATGATGTCTGCGAGCTTCTGCAGTCCTGCTGTGTTGGTGAACAGCCCCGCACCTGTGAGAGCACAGGCACTGACCATCCCACGCCATCAGGGGAGGCTCCAGACCCTCGGCCTCAGGAGCCAGCGCAGCTCATGCCGCCAAGCTCCGCCTCGACCCAGTTTCGGCCATGGGGTGAGCCCTCAGAGGGCAGCTTGCCCACTCTTCACAGTGTAACTCCAGGGGGGCGGGGGGGGCGGTCAGTGGGATGAGAAAAGAGACTCTGTGGCCAAATAAGGCTGGGGAGGCTTGGGCGCCCCCCCAGAGCCCAGGAATGAGGTAAGGCCAGTGTCCAAGGTGAGACAAGACCCTCCCCAGCAGAAGTGGGTTCTGCAGCATAGCCTCTGGGAAGTAGTCCCATGGAAACCCTCTGAGTGGACACGGGCCACAGGCAGGGTGGGGAGGTTGGGGAAGAGGCCAGTGAGACCCAGAGCTCACTGACCCAACTAGGACCCTCGCTGCTCTCCTTAAAAGGGGCTGACAGGGAAATGCCAAAGCTGGATGGTGCTGGTCACATGGCACAAATGCCCCAATCAGAAAGGGAGCTCCAGAGGCCAAGTCCCTGCTCCTGAGGGTACAGCAGTTGCAGCCCTGAGCCAAGGCCCCAGGGAGCCTCAGGTGGCCACAGACGCAGGGTGGGCTGGGGACTCACGTCCTGCCAGGTGCTGGATGATCTGGTCCAGGGAGTCCAGGATGCAGCCCTTGGTCTGAAACGTTATCTGGGCTTCAGCAAACAGTTCGAAGATGTAGCTGCCGACAAGAGAGGAGGCTCAGGCCCGCGGGAGACCACGCGGAGCTGTGGGAACCCAATGGCCAGCAGCCTTTCAAGTTTCCTTCACTCAGAAACAAGCTGTGAGCCCTCTGGGGGAGGCGAAGCCTGGAGGGAAGAGGCCTCTGCCCTCAAGAGCCCAGGTTGGGGGAGAGCTGCTTGCTGGAGACCTGCCTTCCGAGGAAAAGGTAGAGCCCCAGGGCTCAGGCCTCAGATGGGGGTCAGGAGGTGGTCATCAGGGCTCCCTGAGGCGGTGGCTGTGGGCAGGGACCCTGAAGAGCAGCTGTGGAAAGAGAAGGTAAGGAGCGCAGCGGAAGCTGGAGGAGGACCAGGGAAAGCCCTGTGGGTCTGGGCACATGGAGGGTGGGCGGGATGGGGCAGGCAGAGGAGCTTGGTTCATCTGGGAAGTGACTAGGGGCCCTGCAAGGGGCTGAGCACAGTGAAGCAGATAGGGGCTCAGGGAGAAGGCAGGCAGCCCAGTGCTCCAGCCCATTCCGGAACATTCCACACCTCAACAAACCCAGGCCTGGATCCCAGCACAGCTGTCAGCTGTGCACTAGCCACGATCCCTCATCTGCCTACAGGAAATAAACCCTGCTGCCCCGGGCTGCTGAGAAGACTGGAGGTCTGTGGAATGCTCAGAACATTCTGGGCCAACTAGAGGCCTAAAGAGGTGACAGGTGGCACTTCTCATCCTAACAGAAGATGCACACGGAATCAGGTGTCTCGTTCTAAAAGGTGACTGCACTGGAAACCAAGGGCTGGACCAGGAAGACTCAGCCCCAGCAGTGCCAACAAGCGTGTGGTCCCAACACCCTCAACCATCCAATGAAAAGCTGGCAGCCCCTCCTGGGCCTCCCAACATGAAACAAGCCCCACTGGTGTGTGACACCAGCAACGCCCACCGGGTGGCCAGGGCCAGGTGGAACACTGCAAGGACAGAGCCCCAGATACCCATTTTCCATCTCAGCACCAGGCAGAGCCGGGGGTCAAGGGGTCAGCTCCCAATCCCTCACCTCCCTGGCTTGGTGACGCCGTTGTCATCTCCAGGCAGCTCGACAGCATCAATGGCCCCCTCCAGACGAAGCAGGATCACTGAGAGACAAGGGCTGGTCAGGGGCAGGTCCCACCAAGCAGAGAGCAGGAGGGGAGGGAGACACTTACTTTTGAGCTTTGCAATGTCTTCCAGCTCCATGTTCAGCCCTGGCAAGAGAAAAGCGGGCAATGCACTGCCTGCACCACCCAGCTCCACCACCCGCCTCCAGAAGAGCCGTGCCTGGAGTGTCCACGTTGGGAGGCCAGGAGACGGGAAGGAGAGGAGGCTCTACAACCCCTGCAGCCCGGACTTGACCTGGAAGCAGCAGTGTGAGCTTACGGGTGTCTCGCCTTTAGAGACACTGTGTGAACATGCACATGTGGACACGATTTCTAGCTCCATCCACCAGAAACCCAGGACAATGACCAACCCAGCAACAGGGAGTGTCCCAGTGCCCGCACCGTGGGTCTTGCGATACCATCTCCCATCAAAAGAAACCAGGGTTTCTTGGAGATGTGGCTGATTCCAGGTCTGAGGCAGGAAAAGCACGGATGAGTGTGGAACATGCTGACTCCCCATCAGCCACCACTGGGCCACGTCAAAAGGACACAGGAGCCAACGAGACAACAGCTGAAGATGGGACCCCTGAGTTCAATAGTGATGAGACTCACAATGAACTAACACCATCATCTGTGTTTAAATACACATGCCTGCTGATGACATTAAAAACTACTCCCCTCCTGAGGGTGACAAGGGACCAATAATAAGTTGGGAATACAGGAGTGATGTCAGCATCATGGCAGAGTGAGCTTTCCCAGTACTCTCTCCCCTCCACCAAAGAACAAAAAAGATATTCACACTCCAACAGAGCACATCCACACACAACACAAAAGACATCGGAGAGATCCAAGCAGCCATACTATGACAGAGGGCCGAGAGGTGGGAGCTCCCCTTACAGCAGGTGGAACGGGGTAAGAGAAAACTTCGCTCCCTCCCCAAAAGACTGGGATCCGGCACCACATGCGGCCTCTGAGAGGGAAGGAACGGGGGAGGGGATACTCGTCCTCGGGAACATCAAAGATCCCTGAGATACCTCGCAGCCTAGGGGCAAGCCCCTACCAAGGTGAAAGCTAACGCAGGGGTGACTTCATCAAGCCAACAACCCAGGAGAGCAGATAGCGAGGGCAGAGCAAGAAAACCCAGAGAGCACGCAAGAGAAAGCGCCCCTCCCACAACCCGCCCAGTGCCGGTTCAGTGCCTGGGATCCTGGCGGAATGCAGAGAGCTCAGAATATGCAGTGCTTGACCCACACCCAGTGGCAACAGGCGGTAACTGCGACCAAATAAAACCATGCGCAAAAACAGAGCCACGCCCTCTAGCAGTATCAAACATCATGTTAAATCTCCAGACCAGTACCCAGACATCGGTCCTGAAGACACAGAAATATGTAATCTGAATGACAAAGAATTCAAAATAGCTGTCATCAAAAAATTCAACGAGGTAAAAGAGAACATAGAGAAACAATTCAACGAGTTCAGGAGCTACTTCACAAGAGAGATTGAAACTATAAAGAAGAATCAATCAGAAATATTGGGGATGAAAGACACAATGGAAGAGAGAAAACAAAACATGGATTCCCTGAATGCTCGAGTGGACATCACAGAGGAGCAAATCAGCATAATCAAGGATAGACATGTTGAAATGCTCCAGACAGAGGAGGAAAGAGAAATACTACTAAAAAGAAATGAAGAAAGTCTCCGAGAAATATCTGGCTCCATTAGGAAATGCAACATAAGAATTACAGGTATTGCAGAGGGAGAAGAGAAGGAGAATGGAGCAGAAAGCTTGTTCAAACAAATGATGGCAAAGAATGTCCCAAACCTAGAGGAGATGGAAATCCATGTGGAAGAGGCTTCCAGATCTCCTAGACTTGTCAATGTAAAAACACCTACTGCAAGGCATTTAGTAGTGAAACTGGCAAAAGTAAATGACAAAAAAAAATACTAAGGGCAGCAAGGCAGAAGAAAATAACCTACAAAGGAACCCCTATCAGGCTCTCAGCAGATTTCTCTGCAGAAACCGTACAGGCTAGGAGATAGGAGAGACTAGAACGACATATTCAAATCTTTGAAGGACAAAAACTTTCAGCCAAGAATACTCTATCCAATGAAAATATCCTTCAGATATGGAGAAATAAAAACTTTCCCAGACAAACATAAGCTAAGGGAATTTGTAGCTACGAGACCCCCGCCACAAGAAATCCTCAAGAAGGCCCTCATACCTGAAAAAAAAAAAAGAGAGAGAAAGGAGTTACAAGCATGGAGTAAGAAGATAAATAGGTAGGCAAAAGCATAAAATTGTAGCTATACATCAGAACAGGTTAGCAAATACTCAAGTATAGCATTAAAGATAAAGGGAAGGAAAACACCAAAAACAAAGATAACCTTGTCATTGTAACCATAAAATCATAACACAAGATGGAATAAGATGTGAGAAAAACAACTTAGGAGGGGAAGAGGAAAGGGACTGAATCAGTTTAGTCTAAGAAAATAAGAGGCTATCAGAAAATGGAGGATCTTATCTACGAGATTTGAATACAAACCTCATGGTAACACCAAACAAAAAAGCACAACAGAGACACAAATAATAAATAAGGAGAAAACAAAGAAACACAACATAAACTACATAATTCAATTGGTAGACCAAAATACACAGGACGAGAAACAAAGGAAATGCAGGAGAACTGGAAAACGAGTGATAAAATGGCAGCGTTAAGCCCTCATATATCAACAATCACCCTAAATGTAAATGGATTGAATTCTCCAATAAAAAAACACAGACCCAACAATATGCTGCCTCCAGGAAACATATCTCAGCTCCAACAACAAACACAGGCTCAGAGTGAAGGGATGGAAGATGATACTCCAAGCTAATGGCAAACAAAAGAAAGCAGGTGTCGCGATACTTATATCAGACAAAGTAGACTTCAAGATAAGACAGGTAAAGAGAGACAAAGAGGGACAGTATATAATGATCAAAGGGACACTCCATCAAGAGGACATAACACTTATAAATATCTATGCACCCAACACAGGAGCACCAAAGTACATAAAGCAACTATTAACAAACCTAAAAGAAGGTATTAACAGTAACACCCTAATAGTAGTGGACCTCAACACTCTACTCATATCAATGGATAGATCATCCAGACAGAAAATGAACAAAGAAACAGTGGAATTAAATAAAAAACTAGACTAGATGGACTTAATAGACATATATAGAACACTCCATCCAAAACGAGCAGAATACACATTCTTCTCAAGTGCACATGGAACATTCTCAAGGATAGACCATATGTTTGGAAACAAGGTGAGCCTCAGTAAATGTAAGAAAATTGAAATAATAACAAGCATCTTTTCCGATCACAATGCTGTGAAGCTAGAAATTAATTATAAGAAAAAAGCTGAGAAAAGGACAAAGACATGGAGACTAAACAACATGCTATTGAACAACCAATGGATCATTGAAGAAATTAAAGGAGAAATCAAAAAATATTTGGAGACAAATGAAAATGAAAACATACCATACCAACTCATACGAGATGCACCAAAAGCCGTATTAAGAGGAAAATTCATCGCAATACAGGCTCACCTTAACAAACAAGAAAAATCCCAAATAAGCAATCTCAAACTACAGCTAACTGAATTAGAAAAAGAAGAACAAACAAAGCCCAAAGTCAGCAGGAGAGAAATAATAAAAGTCAGAGCAGAAATAAATGCTATTGAAACAAAAAAGGCAGTAGAAAGGACCAATGAAACAAAGAGCTGGTTCTTTGAGAAGATAAACAAAACTGACAAACCCCTAGCCAGACTTACAAAGAAAAAGAGAGAGAAAGCTCAGATAAATAAAATTAGAAATGTGGGGCTGGCCCAGTGGCCGAATAGTTAAGTTTACGCGCTCCGCTTCAGCAGCCCAGGGTTTCACTGGTTCGGATCCTGGGTGCAGACATGGCACTGCTCATCGGGCCATGCTGGGGCGGCATGCCACATGCCACAACTAGAAGAACCCACAACAAAAAATATACAACTATGTACCAGGGGCTTTTATCTTTAAAATAAATAAATAAATAAATAAATAAATAAATAAATAAATAAATAAATAAAATAAAATTAGAAATGAAAGAGGAGAAATAACAATGGATACCACAGAAATATAACAGATTGTAACAGAATACTATGAAAAGCTATATGCCAATAAAAGGGACAATCTAGAGGAAATGGATAAATTCTTAGACCCTTACAACCTCCGAAAGCTGAACCAAGAAGAAACAGATAATCTGAACAGATCAATCACAAGGAAAGAGATTGAAACACTAACAAAAGTCTCCTGAAGAATAAGCCCAGGACCGGATGGCTTCCTCGGAGAACTCTACCAAACTTTCAGAGAGGATTTAATACCTATCCTTCTCAAGCTATCCCAAAACATTAGGGAAGATGGAACACTTGCTAACACATTCTATGAGGACAACATCATTCTGATACCAAAGCCTGACAAGGACAACACAAAAGAGGAAAACTACAGGCCAATATTGCTGATGAATGTAGATGAAGAAATCCTCAACAAAATATTGGCAACACAAATACAGCAATACATCAAAAGGATCCTACATCATGATCAAGTGGGATTCATACCAGGGACACAGGGATGGTTCAACATCCGCAAATCAATCAATGTGATACACTACATTAACAAAATGAGGAATAAAAACCACATGATCATCTCAATAGATGCAGACAAAGCATTTGACAAGATCCAACAGCCATTTATGATACAAACTCTTAACAAAATGGGGACTGAAGGAAATTACCTCAACATAATAAAGGCCATATATGACAAACCTACAGCCAATATCATACTCAAGAGGGGAAAAGTGAACGCCATCCCTATGAGAACAGGAACAAGACAACGATGCCCATTATCACCACTCTTATTCAACGTGGTACTGGAAGTTTTGTCCAGAGCAATCAGACAAGAGAAAGTTTTATAAAAGAAATCCAAATAGGGAGTGAAGAAGTGAAACTCTCGCTGTTTGCAGACATGATCTTATGTAAAGAACACCCTAAACAACCCATCAGAAAATTATTAGAAATAATTAACAACTACAGTAATGTTGCAGGGTACAAAATCAACTTACAAAAATCAGTTGCATTTCTATACTCTAATAACCAACTTACAGAAAGAGAACTCAAGAATACAATTCCATTTGTAATCACAACAAAAAGAATAAAGTATCTAGGAATAAATTTAACCAAGGAGGTGAAGGACTTATACAATGAAAACTGTAAGACATTATTGAAAGAAATCGATGATGACATAAAGAAATGGAAAGATGTTCCATGCACATGGATTGGAAGAATAAACATAGCTAAAATGCCCATACTACCCAAAGCAATCTACAGATTCAACGCAATCCCAATCAGAATCCCAATGACATTCTTCACAGAAATAGAACAAAGAATCCTAAAATTCATATGGGGCAAGCAAAGACCCCAAACTGCTACAGTAATACTGAGAAAAAAGAACAAAGCTGGAGGCATCACAATCCCTGACTTCAAAATGTACCTCAAAGCCACAGTAATCAAAACAGCATGGTACTGGTACAAAAACAGACACACAGACTAATGGAACAGAATTGAAAGCCCAGAAATAAAACCGCACATCTACAGACAGCTTAATCTTCGACAAAGGTACCAAGAACATACAATGGAGAAAAGACAGTCTCTTCAATAAATGGTGTTGGGAAAACTGGACAGCCACATGCAAAAGAATGAAGGTAGACCATTATCTCACGCCATACACAAAAATAAACTCAAAATGGATCAAAATTTGAAGATAAGTCCTGAAGCCATAAAACTCCTGGAAGTAATATAGGTAGTACACTCTTTGACATCAAATTTAAAAGCATCTTTTCAAATACCATGTCTTCTCAGACAAGGGAAACAAAAGAAAAAATAAACAAGTGGGAGTTCATCAGACTACAGAGCTTCTGCAAGGCAAAAGAAACTAAGATCAAAACGAAAAGACAACCCACCAATTGGGAGAAAATATTTGCAAATCATATATCCAACAACGGGTTAATCTCCATAATATATAAGGAACTCACACAAATGAACAACAAAAAAACAACCAGCCCGATCAAAAAATGGGCAGAGGATACGAACAGACATTTTTCCAAAGAAGATATACAGATGGCCACCAGACACACGAAAAGATGTTCAACATCACTAATCATCAGGGAAATGCAAATCAAAACAACACTAAGATACCACCTTACAACTCTTAAAATGGCTATAATCACTAAGACTAAAAATAACAAATGTTGGAGAGGGTGTGGAGAGAAGGGAACCCTCACACACTGCTGGTGGGAATGCAAACTGGTGCAGCCACTATGGAAAACAGGATGAAGACTCCTTGAAAAACTAAAAATAGAAATACCATATGACCCAGCTATCCCACTACTGGGTATCTACCCAAACAACTGGAAATCAACAATCCAAAGTAACATATGCACCCCTATGTTCATTGCAGCACTATTTACAATAGCCAAGACATGGAAGCAACTCAAGTGCCCATCGACCAATGACTGGATAAAGAAGATGTGGTATATTTACACAATGGAACACTACTCAGCCATAAAAAAGACAAATTCATCCCATTTGCAATAACATGCATGGACCTGGAGGGAATTATGCTAAGTGAAATAAGCCAGACTGAGAAAGACAGACACCAGATGATTTCACTCATATGTGGAACGTGAACAAACACACAGACAAAGAAAGCAGTTCAGTGGTGACCAGGGGAAGGGGGTGGGGGAGGGCACATGGGGTGAAGGGGAGCACTTATGCAGTGACAGACAACAAATAACGTACAACTGAAATCTCACAATGATGTAAACTATTAGGAACTCAATTAAAAAAAATAAGTTGGGAATAAATTCAAACTCCCAAATTTGAAAATTGGGAAAATAAAGGGGGGGAGCGGGAATCAAGCGTTTATCCTGCCTTCCTACAAGAATGGTATCACCATGGGGCCGGCCCAGTAGTGCAGCAGTTAAGTGCACATGTTCCACTTTGGTGGCCCAGGGTTTGCCGGTTCAGATCCCGGGTGCTCAGCAAAAAGAGGAGGATTGGCAGCAGATGTTAGCTCAGGGATAATCTTCCTCAAAAAAAGAGAATGGTATCACCAAACAGCAGATGAGGTGAATGGTAACTTTATAAAATTATTCCTGACCAATTCAATGACAGAGTCAGCATGTCCCTCCCCCCTCAGAATCCCCCAATAATTAATGAATCTAGGCACTGAGCATAACGGCATTACTATCAAAACAGTGAACCCACTGCTGTGTGCCTCCTGATGAGAAAAACACACCACCACCTGAGTCCAGCAAGGGCCACAGCGGATCTCACCATCTACACGCCAGGAAGAGAGGCCTTAGGAGAAACCAACCCTGCTGGTACCTTGATCTTGGACCTCCAGCCTCCAGAAGTGGGAGAGAATAAGTCTGTGCCGTTGAAGTCACCCAGTCTGTGGTATTTTGTTGAGGCAGTGCAAGCAGACTAATGCACACGGGAACTCCATGTTTAACTTTCTGAGGAATAGCCTGCTTTCCATAGCAGCTGCACCATTTCACGTTCCCACTAGTGATGTACGTAAGTTCCAGCTGTTCCACATCCTCATCAACTCTTGTCACTGTCCATCTTGTTGATAATAACCATCCTCCTAAGTATGAAGTGGTATCTCATTGTGGTTTTGATTTGCATTTCCCTGAGGACTAATGATGTGTCTTCATGTGCATACTGGCCCATTTGTACATCTTCTTTGAAAAAATGTGTTTATATCATTCGCCCATTTTTAAACTGGGTTATCTTCTCCTTGAGTTATAAGAGTTTCTGACATATTTTAGATTGGCAAAAAATTCCCTCTGTTCAGTGGGTTATCTTTTTGCTTTCTTGATGGTGTTCTCTAAAGCACAAAAGTCTTTAAATCTGATGATGTCCAACTTATCTATTTCTTCTTTCGGTGCTTGTGTTGTTGGTGTCATTTCTAAACAATCACTGCCTAACGCACGGTCATGAGATTGACACCTATGTGAATAACCCCCACTCCTTAAGTGTGACCTTCTCCAAAAGAGGACAGAGTGGAAAGGAGGGGCAGACCCTCCTTCCTATCAGGTGAAGACCCTGATAGAGATGACCTCAGCCAGGGGATCAAGGTCGACATCAAGAGTTGTCAGTCACACTGAGTTGACAGTATGGACACTTGATAGCATGTGACGAAAAGGTCAATTTATATCTGCGCTCTTCTTCCCACAACCCCAGTAAATCCAAGAGAAAAACATCAGACAAATCCCTATTAAGGGACTTTCTACAAACACCTGACCAATCCTCCTCCAAAGCATCAAGGTCCTCAGAAACAAGGAAAGTCTGAGAAACTGTCCCCGATAAGAGCAGGGTAAGGAGAGGGGACTAGTGTCCTGTGGTCTCCCAGGACAGAACAAAGACAGCAGGTGGTAACTAAGGACATGGACCACTTCACATCTATTAGGACAGCCATTATTGAAAACACATAGTCCCTGAATTGCTGAAAAGATGTTTAGTTTCACTTCTAAGAGAAAAGCAAATCAGAATCATATCAAGACCCATTTTCATCTATTAAAATGGCAAGGGTAGGGTCCGGCCCCATGGCTGAGTGGTTAAGTTCGTGCACTCCGCTTCAGTGGCCCAGGGTTTCACCAGTTTGAATCCTGGGCGCAGACATGGCACCGCTCAACAGGCCACGCTAAGTCGGCGTCCCACACGCCACAACTAGAAGGACCCACAACTAAAAATATACAACTATGTACTGGGGGTCTTTGGGCAGAAAAATGAAAAATAAAATCTTTAGAAAAAAATGGCAAGAGTTAAAAAGACTGACGTCATATTCTGCTGGTGAGGCCCTTAGGACACAGAGGCTTGTGCCTGCTGCTGGTGGGAATGCAAACTGCTCCCCGTGACCAGGGCGTCTGCAGCATCTGACAGGGCTGCCAACAAGTCACTGTGAACTCCACAGCCCTGCTGCCTGGAATTTACCCTGAAGAAACACCTTGAGGGGCCAGTCCCATGGCTGAGTGGTTAAGTTCGCACACTCTGCTTTGGTGGCCTGGGGTTCACCAGTTTGGATCAGTGGCGCGGACATGGCACCGCTCCTCAGGGCACACTGAGGCGGCATCCCACACAGAGGAACTAGAATGACCTACAACTAGAATATACAACTATGTACTGGAGCTTTGGGGACAAAAAAAAAGAGGAAGATTGGCAACAGATGTCAGCTCAGGGCCAATCTTTAAAAAAAAAAAAGAAACACCTCAAACATGATGAAAGTACGGATGCACTAGGTTATTCGTGACAGCACAGTCTGTCACCACAAAACACTGGAAACAATCTTCATGCCACACCAATGGCTGGACAGACATGGAAGATCCAGAGGAGGGAGCCAAGAGCCGAGGAGAGGGGTCTCTGTGAGGTGAGGCCTCCCAGGACGCCTCAGAAGAGCAAGATACAGACAAGTGTCGACAAAACACAACACAATCCTGTGTGTGGGAGACAGAGAAGAGTAAGTAAAATATACCTGTATCTGCTTCTTTTAAAAAAAGCAAAGAAAGGGGGCTGGCCCCGTGGCCGAGTGGTTAAGTTCGCGCACTCCGCTGCAGGCGGCCCAGTGTTTCATTGGTTCGAATCCTGGGCGCGGACATGGCACTGCTCATCAGACCACGCTGAGGCAGCGTCTCACATGCCACAACTAGAAGGACCCACAACGAAGAATATACAACTATGTACCGGGGGGCTTTGGGGAGAAAAAGGAAAAAATAAAAAAATTAAAAAAAATAAAAAAAAAAAAAGCAAAGAAAGAATAAACCGGAAACTAATAGGACACTTACCTTGACTGAACTACGACTGCAACCTCTGCAACCACGTTAATGTTTTGAATACTCAAAAAAACAGTAATGATAAAATCATCACGAATGGAGAAAAATGGAGTAAAAAACGAAATACAAACAGAAACAAATGAGCCTAAAATGAATAATATAACCACAATGAAGCAGGAGGAAATAACCCAAGACTCTTTTGAACGTAGTATTTTGACCATGTGGTCTCAGACTACTGACAAAAAGGATGTGCACACATATCTAGGTCCATTGAGTAGACTTTCATTCCTCACAAGTGGGTTAGCAATTCTAAAACAACCATGTGAGTGTTCTAGGATCAAACAGGTAAGTAAAATACTGAGGAAAACGGAAGCTGCTTTTCTATGATTAGAAAGGTGTTACAAATATGGGAGGGGAGAAAGCCAGAATGAGCTGTGTAGCACTGGACTAGAACTGGAGGCGGGAGCGCGAGCTGACCATTCTACACACACTGGCACGTGAGTGTGGGCGAGTGAATGAATGTAAATACTCAGATACTGAAATAGAGGGCGTAAGTACGTAAAAGACCTTCCCTACAGGAGAATTCCAACTAAGGAATGAAGAATAAGAACATTCGCCATTTTGCAAACATCATGGTAATTATTAATTCAGGGAAGAACCATTAACAGATGCCACAAATTAGTTAAGAATTACAAATGGGAAAACAGTAACTTCACAGCAGAAAAACCAGGCAGGCATCGTTTAACCGTGATCGCCAATAATGTGACAGACATGCTGAGTCTCATGATACGCTGGACTGAGGACACAGAACTTCTGGGTTATTCCTGCCAAAAGACAGCAACTTGAATCAAACCACAAGGACACATGAGACAAATCCAAGCTTCCAGGCGAGCGGGGGGCTCCTGGGGACCTAGGCCAGAGAGATTCAGGAGGGCTCAGGCCAGACCTGTTTTCACGCTGCTGCTGCCTCTCCTCCTACTGACACACTATCTGCCTTTCCCCCTCTTGTTGTCTTGTGAATATACAGTACAATTTTCCACAGGCCACATGTGGGAGGCTGAAATGGCCCCCAAAGATGTCCCAATCCTGGGAGCCTGTCAACATGCCACCCTCCACGGCAAAAGGGACTGTGCAGGTGTGATTCAGTCAAGGACCTTGAGATGGGAGATGACCCTGGATTCTCTGGGTGGGTCACTGTCAACACAGGGGCCCTTCCAAGTGGAAGAGGGAGGCAGGGTGCCAGAGTCAGAGGGGATGGGACGATGGAAGCAGACGCTAGAGCGCTGTGGGGCCACGAGCCTAGGAATGGGGTGCCTCTAGAAGCTGGAAGAGGCCAGGAAACAGATTTTCCTCTGGAGCTGCCAGAAGGAAGCAGCCCGCTGACCCATTTTGGACTGCTGAGAACTGTGAGACAGTAAGACAGTAAGTTTGTGCTGCTTTAAGCCACTAAGTCTCTGGTCATTTCTTACAGCAGCAGTAGAAAACACACACAGCATATGATGTGTGATATCACAGCACATCAAATTTTTTAAATACAGTTACTTTTTCAGAAAAGTGTTTTGT
Source organism: Equus quagga (assembly GCF_021613505.1). Classification (NCBI taxonomy): domain Eukaryota; kingdom Metazoa; phylum Chordata; class Mammalia; order Perissodactyla; family Equidae; genus Equus; species Equus quagga. The sequence goes on along the minus strand of NC_060278.1, from coordinate 111,419,990 downwards.
TAACATGTTATAGATTGAATTATATCCTCCAAAAAGATACGTTCAAGCCCTAATCCCTGATGCCTGTGACTGTGAGCTTATTTGGGAATAGGGTCTTTGCAGAGGCACTCAAGTTAAGATGAGGTCATAGTGGACTAGAGTGGCCCTAATCCAGTGACTAGCGTTCTTAAAAGAGGAAATTTGGACACTGACACAGGGGGAGAAGACCGTGTGAAAAGGGAGCAGGGGCTGGAGTGATGCATCTACAGGCCAAGGACTGCCAGCAGCTACCAGAAGCCGGGAGACAGGCCTGGAACAGATGCCCATGGAGCCTCCAGAAGGAGCCAACCCTGCCAACATCTGGATTTCAGACTTCTGGCCCCCAGAACTGAGAGGACAGATTTCTGCTGTTTTACTCCTCCCAGTTTGTGCTACTTTGTTTCGGCAGCCCTAGGAAGCGAATACAACGTGTCATGGTCTGTTGTTTAGATGAATAAGCAAACGAATTTTTAAAAATTTTTCAGTTTTCATTTCTAATACAGTGATTATTGATAGATAAACTCACATAAACCAAAGTCAGTGAGTTTTAAGAATATAAAGTTTTAAGGATGTAAAAGGTCCTGGAGCCAAAACGTTGCAGAACCTCTGTGCTAAACAAATGTATTTACAACCCCTCCCTGCACCAACGCAGGTGAACGAGTGCATCAGAGGAGGCCAGAGACCCACGCCCAGAGGGCAGAAGGAGTTGCCTGCTGAGAAGGACAAAGAGGGAGCCCACCCGCCAGGGGACTGTTTCCTTCGGGGTCTGTTCATGGGCATGACTGTAAAGGGAACGAGGAAGCTGAGGCTGTTCTCGCCCACACCCCATGTCCCACATCTGAGAGAAAGACACAGGAGAACATCTGACGATGTGCACAGTCCAGGGTATAAATGCTAAA
>NC_060278.1:111385810-111418673 GCF_021613505.1 Equus quagga | reverse complement strand
GGAATGCATGGACAAAGCAGTCTGCGTGAGCCAATTCGGATCCCTCATCAGCCACTCAGAGGCCGGGCGGAATGCATGGACAAAGCAGTCTGCGTGAGCCAATTCGGATTCCTCATCAGCCACTCAGAGGCCGGGTGGAATGCATGGACAAAGCAGTCTGCGTGAGCCAATTCGGATCCCTCATCAGCCACTCAGAGGCCAGGTGGAATGCATGGACAAAGCAGTCTGCGTGAGCCAATTCGGATCCCTCATCAGCCACTCAGAGGCCAGGTGGAATGCATGGACAAAGCAGTCTGCGTGAGCCAATTCGGATCCCTCATCAGCCACTCAGAGGCCGGGCGGAATGCATGGACAAAGCAGTCTGCGTGAGCCAATTCGGATTCCTCATCAGCCACTCAGAGGCCGGGCGGAATGCATGGACAAAGCAAGCGCGTCCACCAACGATGCCTGTGTGCACTGTGACTACCGCTGTGTGAGGCAAACCCTGGAGAGCAAGCTATGAGGAGAGGAAGGTAGTGCAGACAATGCTCACAGCTCGTTAGGAAATGTCCTCATCGTTAAAACACTTGGTTTTCACTTTCACACAGGAGTGGGGAAGTCCACACCAGCTGGGACAGGATGGAATGGCCTGAGGCCCTGAGAAGCCTCTTAAAGAAGCTGATGTTCTCCCCAAAGGTCAACTTGAAAGAAGTCCCTGGGCAGACTCTGGCCTCCAGGACACGAGGCCACTCCACACCCCATCCCATCAGCCCACCTGAGCTGCTGGAGTCTGCACTGAACTCTAGGAGCAGGTCACCCTGCTGCGCCACCTTGGTCTGCTCCTCCAAAACCTGGTCTATGACGTCCAGTCCAGAGGCCACGTCGTGGGGGGTCAGGTCAAATGACGCCGATTCCTCACACATTTTCTCCTGAAAGCCCAAGCATGCTGTGTTACAGTGGAGCAGGCACAGGGACTCGGGGACTCTGGGAAGCAGCGATGCGGCAAGGTGCAGAAGGCAGCCTCACCCCATGGTCTCTAAGACGGGCTCACAAACTGGTACAGAGATGACTGTCTGGCCCCACTACTGTCTGGAAACAATTCTACTTGAGCTGTCAACATTTCACAATTGGAAAATTTCCCAGTAAAACCAAATTTCTGGCTTCTCTCAAAAGTCATATCTGACCCACCGGGCCCACCGTCCCCCATGGCAACAACTGCTTGGGGCTGAGGTGGCCACTGCCATCCCAGGATGCGAGAGTCTCATGGAGCCTCCCCTAGGCTCCGGAGCATGAACACAACTGCCCCGAGGAGCCTTTCTTCATGTCCTGGTCAAGGCTGGCCACTCCTGGAAACATAGGGCCCTGAACAGAGGCCACAGGAATGGGCGGAGAGGGGTACAGGTGACATGGAGGGGCTGGGCGGTGGCCCCTTTGAGCCTAAGTGTGGCCACCAGAGGGCAAGTGTCAGGCCAGCTGGCCACCATGGGACAGAAGGGAAGAGACTGAATAAGCTGACGGCAGGAGGGGCCTGTGGGGGTGTTTCACGGAAAAGGCTGACACAGCCGGCCACCGCACCTTGCCCAGGTCCACTTGGTCCCAACAGCCAGGGAGGCCGGGGTTTGGACAGGTCTGCACCATTCTCCACAGGAAAGTGGGCAGGAGGCAGTGGGTATCGAGAAGGCCGTCTGGACACTCACCACGTTGTGAGCTTCATCAAAGATGACAACGGTTCCTTTCAGGTCGATGCTGTGTGCCCGGCGACTCTGGAGCAAGAGGAGAAGGAGGCTGAACTGGAGCCGAGCAGGGCAGCCACTGCCCCTTAGGGGCCTGCAGAGGCCAGGCAGGGAAGGGAGAGACCAAGGCAAGTGGCAGGCAGGGGAAGGCTCAGGGAGGTACAAGCCTCCTGAGTGCTGGTTACCACACTGCTGGGAGGCATGGGGAAAGGGCCTCTCACACCTGTGCTGGGGGGGGCAGCTGGCCACGGCCACCAGGCACTGCCCGCCCCCCGAGGAAGTGGACCTGAGGCATCTGTCCTGGCGACAAGGGAGCAGACAGGCAGCCCCACGCTGCACAGCCAGAGTGGAGGGGGAAGGCCACACCAGCCCTCCACCTGGTACACCCCTGAGGACAGTGCAATGGGAGTGAGCTGGGGTGGGATCTGGCCTCGGTATTTCTTTTCATCAACTTAATTTGAAGTTCAACTTCCATAAAGTGCCTATTATAAGTGTGCAGATGAGTGCTGACAAATGTGAGCGCTGCACAGCCACCAGCCAGAGCAGGAGACAAGACTTCCCCTCCCCACCCACAGGAGCTCTGTGCTGCTTTTTGAGAGCAGAGATCAGATTTGCCTTTTCTAGGCTGTCCTGGAAATGGAGTCAGGCAGCAGGGCCTCCTGTGTCCCCTCTGGGTTGGTGTGTTCTGAGACCCACGCATGTTGCTGCATGTAGTGGCAGGTCACCCTTTTGATCATCTGTAGGCTCTGACTTAGGGACATCCACCTGCTGATGGACAGGGGCTATCCCCAGCTCAGGCAACTGTTAGTGAAGCCCCAGGCACTTGCTGTGCAAGGCTCTGGGGCATCTCCAGAGCAGGGCGCCATGGCACATGCCCACCAACAACGGCCGAGACCTCCATGCTCCATGTCCTCAGTGGTTCTTCTACGTCTACTTAATTTTAGCCATTTTGATGGGAATGCAGGGTCCCCTCTTGTGGCTCTTGTCTGCTTTCCTCAGGACCCGTGATGCTGGATGCTTTCCACAAGCTCGCTGCCTTGGGCACCTGTCTGTCTCTTCGGTGCTGTGCCTGTTCGGACTGTTGCCAAGGGTCGGCTAGGTTGTCTGTTGAGTTACAAGAGAGGTGCAGTCCTCTGGGCCCAGCCCTCTGAAGGACAACTATACCAGGAGCCCTCTTTCCTTTCTGTGACTGGCCTTTAAATTTTCTTAATTTGCCTAACTCTTTCCAAGAGACCAACTTATCGATTTTTGTCTTTATGGCTAGTGTCTTGTGTATCTGAGCTAAGAAGCCATGGCCCTTGCAACTGCAGTGACACATGCTTTCTCCGGGGAGTCTCAGGGTTCCAGCTGTTACTCGCAGGTTAACTGTGTGAAGGACTGGCTAAGATTCATTCTTTTCCGAATAGGCATCCAGCTGTTCTAGCTGCATATTTTGGAAAAGGAACCCAAACCTCTCCTTTCCCCACTGAAACACCTAGACAAGCTTGTTGAGCACCAACTGCCACAGGTGCAGGTCTGTTCTGTACTCACTACTCCGCAACACTGGCTGGCACCGCCCTATCTTCATTTCTGCACCCTGCAGTAAGTCCTGAAGTCAGAAGTGCGAGCCCTCCAACTCGGGCCTTCTTTGTCAAGATCGTCTTGCTCTCTTAGATCTTTTGCATTTCCATGTAAGTTTTAAAATCAGTTTATCAGTTGTGATATGACGATAGCAGGGTGGGACCCAGGCCCGGGCGGCCAGCTTGAAAGCACTCATTTGTAAGAATCACATACAACTCCTCAGCAAACCCCACTGGCTCTCTGTGCCCAAGTCTGGGCCACCTCTCAGGACCTGCCCTCACCCTCCCATGCACCTCGCCTTCCGCTCTGCTCCAGCCACTTGCTCCAGGCAACAGGCCAGAGTTCAACACCCTGACACACTTGTGCCCACTGCTTGCCCAGGCAGCGGCTGCTCCTTAGAGGCCTCCCTGTTGGTGCAGCCCCGTCTCCACCCTGCATGCTCAGTTCCCCTTAGGGTCCTTACACACCACCAACTCGTGAGCTTACTCTCCCGCTGTCTACCCAGCCACTAGACGCAAAGCTCCACATGGTGGCGCTGGTCTCCCTCACCTCTGCATCCCAGTGCCCAGACTTGCGCCCAGCATGGCAGGATCTCAGTGAACATCTGCCACAGGAACAAACGGATCAACACAGGCCGGACAGGAAGACGTCCAGTGCTGTCCTTATGTGAAGTACAAGTCACTGAGCACATGGAACATGATGCCCCCTACGTTAAAACAGGAGGGGCACACAGACGTGCATGCACACGCATTCCAAGGGATGAGCACAAGAGGAGAATACTCCCTGGCTGCCTTATGGTGCCCAACTGCAAAGAGAGAAGCTGAGCTGCCAGGACAAGGTCAGGGACTGGCCCTGGCTGCAGCCTTGGGGTCTCTTCACTCCTGCCAGTCTGCTTGCTCCCAGAGAGTTCAGAATGATCGATCCATGGCCCTGGGCTGCTTACAACTGCCCTGACCAGTGAGGGAGGCCAGGTCGTCCCACGCATGCCTGCTGCTCCGAGCGAGGGTCTGATCCCAGGACCTGAACCAGCAAAGTTTCTGACGGCCCTTCATGAACCCAGGGACATTCTTTTGACATCAGGAATCACCAGCTACACAGGCTGAGACCTCACCTTGGCATCCAACAAGTAGTTGTACGGCATGAAGATGATGTCAGCCTGCTGCTTCAGGTTCCGGGAAAGGTAGTACGGGCAGAGCCTGGGAGCAGGAGAGGAAGAAGGCACTGTGAGCACCACATGCAGGCCTGGGGAGGCATTCTAGGCCCTCAGAGGGGCTCCCACAGGCTGAGGCGGGAGCAGGTGGTCAGGACGGGCAGCAGTGACACTGGGCCACGGCCCTGAAGCTGGGCTGGATGCTGCGTCCTCTGATGGGCACGCAGAGGGAGGAGCCCTGGTGCTACAGGCGGCTCGGACAGGAGCGGAGCAGGACAACAGGAGAGCTGGCTGCAGTGCCATTCACTCCATGCAGTTTCCATCATGTGAGACAAAAAACCCCAACCCTCTTCCAGAGTAGATCAATTAAGTAATCTGAAACAAAACACATGCCCTATCTTATCGCAACTCCAAAAGCCCTGAAGCTCTAAGAGGTCCCAGCAGGCTCAGAGCTGGGATGCCAGTTTGAGGAGAGTGTGTGTTCAGGGAGAAGGAAGAGGACATGCCCCCTGGGTGCTGAAAACCAAATTGGTCCACAACCCATGGTGGTAAGGGAGTGGGGTCCTCACTTCCTATTTGACAGTCCTCAGAAGTGCTGACATTTCTTCATACTGAACAACTGTCAGTTTCATGATTAAAAAAGAAAAAAAAGAAAAGAAAAGAAACGCATGTGCCTGTGCATGTGATGGGAGAGCTGGGCTGGGGAAAACGCAGCTGGCCGAGGCCCCACCAACGGCTCTTACTTGTGCCGGTTCCCACTCTTGACCAGGTCCTCGATGTCCAGGATGGGGGCAGCCAACTCCTGCTCCAGGCTCTTCTCTGTGGATATGAGCAGGAGTGAATACATGCCCTCAGATCCACTGAGTGCCCCAGACCCCAGGGTGAGACGCATGACAGAATGGCTCCTACACAGTGGGCAGCCACCACCCCAGGACCTTCACTTAGGCAGGACTGAGGTACCCAGCCACCTCGAGACTCACCAGAGAGAATCCCTGCCCTGGGGGTCTCAGGGTCCCCCAGGGAGGGCCCCGAACCTGAAGTGATCCTGAGGGAGCTCTGCTCTGCACCCCAGAAGGTGGCTGCTGGCCTGAGGCTGAGCATCAATAGGAGAAGGGACCCCTGGGGATGGCGGGCAGCCCCTCAGCCTGTCACTGCCACCCCAGACACTCTTGAGAACACGCAGTGTCTCCCACAAACCCTGCAGGCATCTGTCCTGTAATTAGGCTTCACTGGCAGCAAGTTTCTTCCTCTTGCTTCCCTTTCCCACCTGTGAGAACAGGCCCAGAGTCTCCCTCTAAAGGCAAGCTGGGCTCCGCAGAGCCGGAAGCAGGAATATTGGGCTGTCACTGCCTGCCGGTAACAGTGCATGGAGCACAGATCTGAGGCTGGGCAGACAGGAGGGGCAGGGGGTACCGAGGCAGAGCCCACCCCAGGCCCAACAGCCCCAGAGCCCTTTCATTAGGGTGCAATGGCTGCGTGGCCCAGGGCACAAAGGAGGAGTACAGGCCCCCCAACTTGGCCCACAGGAATCCACTGGGGAGCTGCTTTACCCCAGCGACTGCAGGGCCCACGTCCTGGTGGGCGGGACCAGGGGTCCCCTCTAACAAGCACCCTAAGAAGTTTCAGGACATTCACATGTGAAGCCCTGGCTCCCGGCCCCACTGTGGCAGGTACCAGGACCAGCCTCTAACTACAGAGGCCGGAACACACGGGCTCAGTGGCGACCCACCCCCAAGATGCCCCAGAGACAGCAGGCAAGGGGAGGAGGAAGAGTCAACACTCAGTGTCACCATAGCAACAGACCAGCCAATCCCACGCTCGGCAGCAGGCCAGCTGGAGAGCTCAGGAACCTTCCTTCAGGGGGCAGCGAGGAGGAGGGGCAATGAGGATGGGGGGCAGTGAGGAGGGAGCAGTCAGGTAGAAGGGGCAGAACAGGTCTCCCAGGGCTGATTCAGTGTGGAGACACCGCAGGGGGGCAGCAGGGCCCTTTGCTTGCCCCCCAGGACAGAGGTTATGCAGGGTTCCAGCTCTACATTTCTCTCCTTACTCGCACACACAGCCCTCCCCCTCCTCTCAGACCCCTTCTGGGGTCTCTGCCCACTTTTCTCCTTCCTCCGAGGGCTGGGCAGCTGCTGAAGATGCCCCCTCACATCCTGCAGGGGTGGGGGACAGGGGAGGCTGAGACAGAGCAAGGAGTGCAGGTTTATGGTGAGCAGACCTCCCCCTACACACAGTGAGACTGAGAACAGAGTAGGTGAGTTGTGACTGAGGAGACAAATGGAGGCCAGAGCCAGCAGGCCAGCTGGGACAGCCGCCCTGCTCTGCCTCACAGGACCTAGGACCGTGGGGATGGGGTCTGTGGCTCAGGGAGCCAACATGCACCAGCTCCAGCAGCACCTCCACTGTGGATGGAAAGTTCCCCTCAGCTCCCACCCCGTTCCCTGGCCTCCTGGCCCCTGCCTGCTCAGGGACCCTCCGGCAGAGGCAAGGGCAGTGCAGGCAAGAGACCCAGCAGATGTGGGCTGGACCAGCAGAGCCGGCGAGTTGACCCACAAGCAGCTGTGGAAAGGTGGCTGGAGCAGGTCCCACCCAGTGCTGCTCAAAGGCGCTGGCCCATGGTGAACAGGGCACCTGAACCCACTCCCTTTGCCAGGGATGTAGATGAGGGAGGCAGCCTGGTGGGGCAGAGAGGGGACCACTCCACTGAGCATGATGAGGACGACGCCAGTGCCTGTGCGAAGACAGGTCTGAGGTGGGACAGCTGTGAGCAGAGGGGCGGACAAGGGCCATCAGAGACCCTGACACCTACAGGTGTGATGCAGGCAGAGGAAACAAAGTAAGGCAGTCAGCTGTCCCCTGCCTGGGGCTAGGACCAGCTGACACAGGCCAGAGAGACTGGTAGCTGCCCTCATCTGGGGTCACTGGGGGCCAGGCCGATGCTCAATGCTTCCCATGTACCTTCACTGCTGTCCCGAGGGTCCTCGGTGCCACCAGACCAAAAAATGCAGCAAATGAGAAGGCAGAGAACAGTGAGCTCCAGGAGCCTGGGTCCTCACTGCAGAGGCCAAGCTGTGCAAGGGAGTGGCCCCCACGCAGCCTCGACTCGCAGCCAGTCATGCCCTTGGAGGGCCTGAGCCCATGCCACATCAGGCACATTCTCCTCCCATCTCTCCAAGGGCAGGGCACAGGGACGCCTTGTGCTGGCCGGTGAGGGACCCCAGCTTAGGCCTCTGCCCTCTGAGCACAGTGCTGTCCTGACCCTCTTCTGCCCAGCACAGGTTGGCACACTGGGTACTCCAAACCCCAGAGCAAACAACAGCCTACAGACCACCAACGCCTATGAGTGCTCTGGGCCCATGTCACTGCTGCTTCAGGGTCTGTGTCCCAAGCCTAAGGCAGGAAACAGAGGGAACCGTGACCCAACAGAAGTGCAACTCCCCACCCCAGCCACAGAGTCCTGAATGCAAACAGGAAACTGTAGAGGCCACACCTCAGAGAAGCCTCTCTGCCATCACCTCTGCCTCCAGAAGTCCTTGACAGACACGAGGTGCAGCCACGCAGTGCAAAGGCAGAGATGTGGAGGCAAGCTCCTCCACTCTGGACCCCAGAAAAGGAAGCAACAAGAGACAAGGAGTCCTGGCCACAGGGCAACGGGCGCCTGCAGTCACACACGTCGAGCAGCACTCGGCTGGCCATTGTCACAAACCACGTGCTCATCACTCTCCCTGTCTCTGGATGAGGCTGTTCTCACAGCACCAAAGGCTAGAGGTGTCACTAGGACTCCCAGGACTCCAAGAGAGCCACACCCAAGCTGTGACACATGGCAGCAAAAGGACAACGCAAAATCCGGAAAAGGAAGTCACCTGAGGAGTCTGGGGGTCCAGGGCAAGCTTCCAGAACCCCCTTCCCAAGCTGACTCCCCCAGGATGAGCTGTGACAATATGTGAAATGCTGTCTACCAGGAAGCTTGCCAGAGACCAAGTGTGCAGGGTTTTTACTGGGGGGGCTGGTCACGCAGGCACCCCTGCCTGGCAGGCACCAACATTCCAGACTCCCAGAAGGATGCAGGTGCTCAATACAATCCATGGTGTCTGCACAAACAGCTTGGACCTAGGAGCCTCTCCTATCCAATCAGGGATGGTGGGGACCCTCCTGAAATCCAAGTGCCCGTCCCAAGCGAGACCAGCCTTGTCAGCAGGCGTTTCTGAGACGGAAGCCTTCCCTAGGCCTGCAGTGCGAGCTCTTCTGCACGCAATCCCCTGCAGGTCCCTGGTCAGAGACAGTGCCCAGGTACTTCCCTCACCCAGCTGAGCAGGATGCGGCTGCACTGGAGCCCCAGGGGGCAAGAGCCACCAGGCTGTGAGGCCACCAAGCTCAGCCCTAAGAGGCCACAGAGGCTCCACTCCCAGTTTGCTGCCTGCTGACGGACAGGTGCAGCTTCCATGAACCCTATCTTACCTTCTACATTGTTGTAGAAATGACAGGAGCGACTCGCCACCTTCTTGCGGCACAAGTGGATCTAGAAGAGAAAGGAGGTGGTCCCAGTTAGCACGATGGCCAAGTAAGGGCACACCACCAGCCCTGCTGCCCAGCGTGTGAAGGCCAAGCCCCACTCTGGCCCTTGCCCACCGCCAGCCACCCTCTGCCAGCTCCACCTCCACCAGCTCTTCATGTGCCATCCTCCAGTGGCACAGCAGGGGCTCTCAACGCCAAGGCAGCACGCACCTAGCAGAACCAGAGACGGGGTAGGTGCCCCAGGAACCCACCTGCATGTGGTTACTTTCCTGCTTCTTCACCTCAGGGTGGATACACAGCTGCTCCCGGGAACCCAGCACACACACCCTGGGCCTAGCAGAAGAGAGAGCCGTGGGGTCGAGAACCAGCAGACAGTAGCCCATGGTGTGGTCCAGTAGCGTGACTTGTTAGGGACACACAGGGAGCTCCAGGAAACTTGGCTCACGTGTGCACATGGGCAGCCAGACAGAGTGTCCGTGGCCAGAATATGCCCAGGGCTTGGGAGGGACTTTCTCTGCTGTGTGGCCCACTTTGAATCATGGCCCAGGGTGAGCGCAGAGACAAGGCAGGGGAAATGGGATACATGGGAGGAGACTGCTGAACATCCACAGTGACCCCAACATCTCTGTGCTCCCTCACGCAGGAGGCCGGGACGGGACACCAAGGCTCCTGCAGCAGTTCTGCCGGGCTCCGACACGGGGCAGACCCTCCTTCCACCATCATGTGAGCAGCTGCACTGACCCCCACCCACAGCTGACACCACAGTGTCTGCAAGGGACTCAGGGGGTGAACCCAAGGTCAGCACATAAACTCAAAGTTGCTTTCTTACAAGTCGTGGGAAGCAGAGATAGCCTGGCCCTTGCTGTTGTCCTGCACACCAGAGAACAGCCTGCCCTCAGGGTGGGGCCCAGGCAGAACACCACCATCAACCACCGTGCCGAGGCCATCCCCCATTACCCTGAGGCAGGGTGAATGCCGCCTAACCCACCGGTAGGAGGTGTTCCGAAGCTCGCTGATGACCTGTGTGAGCTGTGAGTGGGTCCTGGAGGCATAAATGATCTTTGGGATGTCTGTGTAGCAAGCTGCCCAAGCATGAGAAAGCAAAACAGGTCATGGCTCAATGAGATAACGTTCCCGCATGCTGTTAACCCGGGGCACTCGGCTAACTCTACCCTGAGGACTGCTGAGCGTTGACTGGATGCCCCATACTTGCGTCCAGGAATGGGTTAAGTGGGTGTCTGCAGTGTCCTAATTCGGTCATCAGGCTCCGACACTAGGTTTATAGCCGGAATGGTGGGAAAGGACATGGCAGCTACAACCCTCCCTGTTTGGCTGTGCTCAGAACCCTGCCCACCCGCTCCATCCCTTCCTCACCAACTAGGGGACAAGGGATGAGGGAGAGGGGCTGAAAGGAACTGAAGGGAGCGTCACCTGTGTTGTCGCCATCGGAAGCAGCATTCCCCCAGGACGACAAGGCGCGATCTGGGAAGAGCTCCCCTTGTGCCCTCTCGGCAATCTTGCGGGCAGAGATGGCGTCATGGAGGTGCTCCCGCCAGGCCAGCGTAGTGCAGAGGAGGCACAGGGTCTTCCCCGTGCCCGTGGGGCTCTCCAAGACGCCGTTCACTTTCTGAATGGGGTCAGAAGCAGGGTCACAGGGAAGCTGGGAGAGGCGCTACAGGCCACACAGCCCACCGAGACAGGCGGCCCAGCAGCCTCGGGGCAGCTCTGCGGGCAGCGCCCCCCCCAGGAGGTGACAGGAGCCCTGAGTGATGGTGGCAATTCCATAGGACAGTGTTTTCACCCTCAACCCAAAGGCTGTGGTTAACTCAGTCCTCATTAGCAGACAGTCTGCAGGTCATTACCCAAAACGGGACACTACTTTGCAGACTAATATAAATAGTAAGATGATTAATTAGGTGCCAAGCCCCAAAATAGGATATTGTTCTGTGATTCTGGATCCAGGCATTTACACTACCTGAGGGGAACCTGATGGCCTACATAGCTCTCAGATGGAGCCTGAGCGGGGGGCCTGGGGATGCAGGAAGGCAGAGCTGTGCTCCCAGCTGCCACAGAACCAGGCTCCCGACTGACACAACAGCAGCCAGGAGCCCAGATGCAGACCCAGCCCTCAGGGGCTGGGGCCGTGGGCTGGGACAGGAGGGTGCGCTAAGACACCCAGCGGACAGCAACCTGCAGCCCTTCCACCTTCCTGCACACCCTGGAGGTTTAAAGGCTTTCTAAAGCGAGGGCTGTCCTTCTATGTGGAAACGCCTCCTCCAGATCCTCAAATTGCTGGCTGCTCCTCCTCGCTTGGCCTCAGCTCAGATGCCACCTCCTCAGAGAGGCCCCCAAGGTGCTCCCAAGCCTATCACCTTACATCTTTTCTTCACAGCTTTCATCGCCATGCAGAATTATCTTTTCTGTTTCCTTGTTTATCATGTCTCCTACCCTACCTGGACCACTGGCCCTACTTATGACTGAGTCCCGTGTCCAGAAGAGAACATTTCACCCCACAGGACCTGGCTGGAGTGAACAGGAAGGTGGAAGTACATCAGGCCTTTTCGGAAGCTCTACCCAGGCTGACCCTTCCCCCAGGTACAGACCCCTCCCTCTGCGGCTCTACCTTCTGCAGACACTCCAAGACCTTGGTCATGTACTCCTCTTGGCATTTGTACGGCTGGAAAGGGAAGTCCACCGTCACACCGTTCAGGGTTATCTTGGGCATAATGGCCTGTTCTCAGGAGGGCACAGAGGTTGCTGAAATGCAGGCTGTCTGGGTCTGTGAGACAGACCCTCTGCACATCTCGGGACCTCAGCCACTCCAGGTAAGTGATGCCAGCCTGCAGTGCTGGGACACAATGCTGTTCTCCCGGGGAACCCCTAGGGCACAGAGATGGGGACGACAAAAAGACTGTGGCCAGCCTTTCTGGAGTGCCAGGCCACTTGACCAGCCATCTCCGGCAGCGCTTCTGTGGCCAAGGTCTGAAGGCAAGCCCGTGACACCCTATCGCAAGGCATCTGGGGAGGTGAAGCACCTAACGCATCAGCCCTGCCTGGTTCTCCCGCCCCACACGACTCCATCCTGCTCTGGGAGAGGCCACCCGGCTCAGAGAGACGCGAGAGCCAGAGCCGGGCACAGCCACACCTGCTTCGCCGGGCAAGAATAACTCATTTACCCCCGCCAGAGCCGGACGGGCCAGATCCCAGAAGCCCCTCCCGGGCCTGGGTGGCCTGGACCTGCGGCCCCCGGGGCCCCCAACCCTCAGCTCCCCCGGCCGGCCAGCCCCACCCCTCCCAGGTGGGCCACCGAGCCCACGAGCGAGCGGAGCGCCTGCTGGACCCGGGATGCGAAGCCGCGCGGCCCCCGCAGCCGCGCGACCCCTCTCGGCCTCAGCTCCGCCTGGACACCGGACCAGCGGGCGGTCCGCACGCGGGCGCGGCGGCCCCTCCCGGCAGCCCGGCGCCCGGTGCGGGGGAACTACCGGCCCCAGCGCGGCCGCCGCTCGGCGGGGGAGGGGTGTGTGCGTCGGTTCCGGGGTCCCCGCGGGGGGCCTCCACGCCCGGGGCCCTCGACTCACCCCGGTCGGCCGAGGCACCGCCACCGCGTCCCCGCTGTCAGCGGTTCGGACTTCGCGGGCTGAGGCGCGGAGCCGTCCCCCAGCGCGCTGCACTTCCGCCCCCAATTCCGGTCCGCCGCGCCTTGCGCCGGGCGGAAGCCGTTCCCCAGCCGACCGGTCCGCGCGCTGCCCGAGCACTGGGTTCCGGGCCCCACCCTGCCCTTCCGCTGACCCTGAGCCCGGGCCCGCACCTCCGTCGCCCGCGGGCAGAAACCGGGAGCCCGCCCGCCCCCTCCCTCGACGTCGCCCCACCAGGGCCCCCGTTCCGCTGCTCCTCCCCGGGGCACGCCATCTCCGCTGCCAGGACAACTGCACAGGCCTGACTGGCTTCCTCTCTTTTCTCGAAACACCCAGGTCTTTTTAAGACTCCGGTCTGAGCAGATCACGCCCCCTAAAAGCTGCAAATGGCGGCCCCTCGCCTATGACCCGGCTCCTGAGAGCCTTACAGCTCCTCTCCTTGTGTACCCGGGGTCCCGCTGCTTTTCCAGTCAATGTCCCCCACTGGTGAGGGCCAGGCCCTCTGAAACCCCAGGACCTAGCACCAGCTGGCAGTCAACAGCGGGGCCCCAGGGTCCGCACAGCTCTGTGGGGTCAGAGATGTTTGTCTAGGCGACCCCAGCACGTCCCACAAGGCAGCAGGAAGAAGCTGACGCTGTGGGTCGGCCCGCTGGCGCAGCGGTTAAATTCGCAGTTCAGCTTCTCGGCGGCCCGGCGTTCACCGGTTCCGATCCCGGGTGCAGACATGGCACTGCTTGGCACACCAGCTGTGGTAGGCATCCCACATATAAAGTAGAGGGAGATGGGCACGATGTTAGCTCAGGGCCAGGCTTCCTCAGCAAAAAGAGGAGGATTGGCAGCAGTTAGCTCAGGGCTCATCTTCTTCAAAAAGATAAATAAATAAATAAATAAATAAAAGAAGCTGATGCTGCAGTGACTGCCCACAGCCAGCTGGCAATGCTGATTTCAGAGCTTCTCCTGGGCTCTGTCTCATGTCCAGATGTTGTCCTGCTGATGGCACATGTATGTCACAGGTGTGTCTATGCTGATATGTGTGAGATCATGCCAGGGGAAGCCCCTGGCATAGGCTGGCATCCACCCCACCCACCTGTTCCGGTGAGGGCACTGTAGTGTCTGTCTTAGACACCCAGCAGCGAGCTTGGAGAAGATGAGGACCCTGGGGCCACATACTTGCTCAGTGCTCACCAGGCACAGGGCTCAGTACCATCCATGCCTGCGCTGATACGTCTGTCTTCCTAACGACCTCTGAGATAAGTTCTATTATCCACGCTTTACAAACAAGGACACGAAGCACAGAGCAGGTAGGTTAGAAGATGGCCCAAAGCCAGCAGCTAGCAAGTCTTAGGTCCAGGAGGCCTGCTCTTCACCTCCACAACCCCTATCTGCTGAGAGCAGTGGTGTTCATCCCCCAGAAGCCCAAGAAAGGGAAGGCCAGGACACAGAGGCTCAGTGACCTCCTGGGCCAGAAGTGGAGCTGAGGACCCGAGACCCTGAGCTGACCCACGTGCTGCCTGGTTGCACATCATGCACAGAAGCTGCCCAGTCTCCTATAAGCTGTAACACGTAAATGCTGTTGTACTGAACCAACCCTGAGAGATGGCCATGGCCATCCTGGGTGGAAACCGAGGCTGGCCACAGCAAGGGATCTCAACCAAGTCAACAAATTTGAATTGAGCACTTGCTCTGGCAGGCTTTGTGGGACTCCACAGCAGACCAGACACCATGCAGACCACAGGACATATGTTAACCAGCCATGGGCTTGCTGTGTGTGCACGTGGAGGTATGTTTATACACGCACTGCTGGGCCTGCTCCAGGCTGACTCTGATCCTCAGTTGTCCCTGTCACTCACCTTCCTGAGCCCACCTCGTCTCTCTGCAGGTTCCAGAGGGTTCCCAGAGCTTTATTCCTGGCACTAGGACTTAAGTGCTTGTGGAGTAAGCACTCTTCTTGGCCTCAGTGGCTCCACGCCTAAAACAGGAACAGCACTCCATTTGTTTGACTTCCCATCCCCAAAGTGAGGTGAGATGGTCACTGCAGGAGAGGGACCCCCATCTCTACCAGGCTTTACCGTTGAGGGTATCAACCAGAACCCTGAGCCCATAGGAGGAGAGGAGGCAGGACGCCTACCTACTGACCAAGTGTGGGCATCTGCTCTCCTCCTCATCTGGGGAATGGCATCATTGTCTCATCTTAACACCCAAGAAATGGAGGCCCAGAGACGTCAGAAACTTGCCCCCAGTCACACAGCAAGTAGATGTCAGGGCTGGGGTCAGAACCAGCCTCTATCTCACTTCAAAGTCCTTGTTCTAGGTCTCACCACCCCCATTTACTCTCTTCTCTGCCTCAGAATCTGCTTATCCTCTGGGAGGCCTCTTGGAGCCCTTCCAGACTAGCGCCCACCCCCACTGTCCACGACAAGCTTTCCCCTCAGCACAGACCTGGGCATACAGAAGGCACCTCCCAGCCTCCAGCAGCCTCAGTGCAGAGCTCTCCCACCCCGCCCAGGCACTGGGGCCTGTCCTGCAGTGCCCACCGTGGGGAAGGGGACTGTCTCCACCATCCCCCAAGCCTGCACAAAGCCAAGTTGGGGGAGCATCGGGTCCATGTGGTGAGCAGTGGGAGGACTGGCCTCTTGTTGCAGTCCTCTGCCCTGTGTCCCAGGCTGGTCTCTTCCTTCCCATCCTGCCGTGCCTCCGCCCCTCTCCCTCTGACGCTCTAGCCCCTGCCACAGCCAGGTCCTTTCTCTCTCTCTCTCTCTCTCTCTCTCTCTCCCCCCCCCCCCCCCCACCCCGCTCCCGCCTCCCGCCCTTCCTCGCTCCCTCCCCTCCCAGGCACTGCAGCATTCGCCGACTGCAGCTCCAGCCGCCGCCCGCGCCTCTCCGGCCTCCGCAGCCCCCGCCGCCGCCAGCACCATGGCCAGCACCATGTCCGGTAGGCACCCGGGCCGCGGGCTTCCCTGGGCGGCGGATTATCTGAGCAGAGGCTATTGTCTGCCCTCGCCTGACGCTGGGACCGATTGCGGACTCTCTTTTCCATCTCGGACCCCGCGCCCTACAAGGCGCGGGGCGCGGCCGGGCCTAACCCGCAAGAGCCGAGGTTCAGGGCCACCAGGTTGAGGCAACCCGGTGCCCCAAGGGCAGGGATTGCGGCGCCGGCTGGGCGGGCGGGCGTGGGCCGCTGGGCAGGGGCTGCGCGGGGGGAGCGCTCTCGGGGAGTGGGGGGAGTCGGGCGCGGGGGCGCATTGCCCCTCCAGGTGCCGCTGTGCCAAGCCGAGCGCCACCGCGGCAGGGTGGCTCCGAGGACCCGGGCGCGGGCCCGTGCCCCTGGTCCGCCGCGCCTTCTCGGGGCGGGGTTGGGGAGGAGGAGGGAAGCGGGTGGGACCCTTTGCGGGAGCCCCGACCCAGGGCTGGCGGGACCCGGGCCCTCCCTGCGCCAATGGAGAGCCCCTCGGGCTGGAAAGAGCCCTGCGGGAGGACGGGGAAGGGAGACCCGAGCCGGGAGCGAGGAGAGCCGCACCCTCACCTCACGTCGCTGCCCCCTCCTCTCGCCGCTTCGGGCTGGGGGACTACCCTCTGCGACACGGTGCCACTCGCTCTGGTTGGAAAAGCCACCACCTTTTGTGCAGGGGGTTTGGGGTGGGGGAGGAACTGCTGCCGTTTCCAAACCCTCCGAGGATCGGGCGGGGGTCTACCTGTCCCTCCCCCGCCGCCCGGTCTCCCAGGCTGCAGACGCACCGTCCTCTAGGGCAGTGACCCCCTCCTTCCTGGCCCGGCCTGGTCAGGCGCGGAGCTCGACGAAGGGGCGGGCTCGGGGCGAGGGGGTCGACGCGGGTAGATACTGAACGCGGGGGAGCTGCGGGGCGACCCTGGTCGCGAGGACGCGGGTTCGCTCACCTTCGGAACGCTCTGCTCTGTCCGGCCGCCCCAGGACCAGCTTCACCTTTGCACGCGGCGCCTGGGACGGCAGGGCAGGCGGTGCCCTATCTCTACCCCATCCACCCTCCAGCCCGAACCACACTCCCGGCCACCCTTCCCTTCGCCCTGGGAGCGAGGCGCCAGAGCTCCGCCCACCCACGTGTGCCCCGCCCCGCCCCCGCCCCGCCCCCGCCCCCGCCCCCAGGCCCTGCGGGTTCCAGGCCCCAGGGGACTTCTGCACCAGTCTGGGAGCGGACCACGTGCGTCGCTGACCACACCCCCCACCCGTGTGCCCATCTGGGCTTCATCCGCCCCGCTGTCCTCTCTCTGATATCCTCAGAAATATGGGGACCAGCTTTGGGCAGAACAGGACCCTCCCCTGACAAATGAGGGTGGCTCTGTCTTCTCCGTGGCCGGAGTGCTGCCCAGTCCCACACTAGGCGGGGCTGCAGGTCCTTGCTCAGCTCCTGTGCTTGTGCCGGGGATGGTGGGCAGCCACTCGTGGGGAGCAGTTCTCAGCCTTTCTCTCACCCCCTTTAGTAAAAACCCTACTCAGTAGGCCTCCTTCCTGTTATCTGACAGATAAGCAGACTGAGAGTAGGTGGTAAAGGGACACAACCAAGCCACATCTTTGATGGCCATCAGAGCTGGGCCCAGACCCTCCAGCTTCAGTGCCCCCTGACACTAGCCATCTCTTCTTGGCCGGACTTTGGGGTACTGCTGACCCACACTTGGTCCAAGGGTTCTGCCAGTGGTGCCAAAAGGCAAACCGTTAGTGCATTCGGTTAGTTTTGTGCAGCATGGCCACGGCGTCGCAGACGTGCCACAGTGCCAGCAGCTGAACTGCCCCCTGGCCAGTGTCACATGGGGCTGGGCCTTACCTGTTCTGTCATCAGCACTGCCCTCAACAGCATGCAGCCAACACGTACACATGCCTGGCCATGAGTGCCGGCAATTGAGGCCAAAATGGGTTTAAGTGAACTTAAGCTATGGCTTCTCTATTTTTTTTTTTTTTTTTTTTTAGGGAGATCAGCCCTGAGCTAACATCTGCCAATCCTCCTCTTTTTGCTGAGGAAGACTGGCCCTGAGCTAACATCCATGCCCATCTTCCTCTACTTTATATGTGGGATGCCTGCCACAGCATGGCTTGATGAGCAGTGCCATGTCCACGCCCGGGATCCGAACTGGCGGACCCCAGGCCACCAAAGCAGAACGTCCGCATTTAACCACTGCACCCCTGGGCCAGCTCCTGGCTTCTCTATTAACTGACATCTCTGATTGAAGCAGCCACCGGCCTTCCATGTGGAAGTGGCCTGTCTCCTTGTGCTCACTGGTGGCCCACTTGGTCTTGGTGACCAGGGTGAAGGACCATCGTCTGTTATGATCTCGTAGCCTCTGCAGGGTTCACCTGAGCTCTCTGACCCTGTGTGCACTGAAAAGCTTTCCCGCCTCCTTTCCCTTGAGCACCTCCTGACGGGCCACACTCTGGGAACTTGGTGGGGAAGGCATGGCCGTCTCTCAGCGTCCTCCCAGGCACTCAGCTCTTCACACATTTTTGTAGACTCTTGCTCATATTCAGCTCCTTATGCAACTCCGTCCAGCTGTGAGGCCTTGCACATGATACCTGACCTCTCAGGGCCTCAGTTTCCCCATCTGAGTTGCGATGATAGTGACAGCACCTCCCTAGGCTTGTTCTGAGGGTCGAGCAAGATATTTCAGGAAAGGTGCATGGCCTAGTGCGTGGCAAGAGGTGAGTGCCCTGTCCATGCCAGGCAGCGTGACTGTTGTAGCCACATTTCCCAGAGTTTCCCACCCAGAGAAAGGCACATTCTGCCAACGATTCCTGCCATGCAGAGCTCCTGGCACTGTTGGAGGTGACTCTGACTAGTGAGAAAGGGGCAGCCTGCGTGGTGACGAGCTTCACCTGTCAGGAAGCAGTCAGCAGCAGCCTCCAGGGCCCTTCTAGGGGTGTGTGGGCATCAGTAGCCCCTCTGCCACCCAGTTCTGAACAGACCTCCCCCCTGCCCCCGCCATGAGGCTCCCAACGGAAAGTGCGGCCAGAGACCTAGGCTTGTGACCAGGTTCCCATCTTGGTATGCTGTGTGACTTTGGGTGGGTCACTTGCCCTCTCTGAGCCTCTTTTTTGCCTCTGTAGAAATGAGACTGACAAAGGTATCCCAAAGGCCAATATGCATTTTTGTGCATTTAACATTTAACACGAAGAGAAAGAGGGAGATGAAAGCCATCCACCTCCTGGCAGAGATGTGTTTTTAATGACTCCCTGAAGTCGGTGATGGGGAAGGAAGTGACGGGTCCAGGTGAGAGGGAGAAAAGGGAGAGTGTGCCTCAAGGCCCTGGAGGGGCTTCCTGGCTTGAGCTCTGTCTGTGGAGAGGTGGCCTGGATGGGTCTGGGCCTTGACCTCTCGCCTCTGCAATGGGACGTGACCTGTAAGCCCCTCCAGCTCTGAAGACACAAGCGCAACCTCCTGCCTTATGGGCGGCTGGGTCTGGCCCTGGACTCCAGCACACACACGTGCATGCGGGCTTCCCCTTGCTCGCTCTCTCTGAATTTGCCAATCCCCTACCTGCCATCCAGCCCCCTGGAGCCTGCATCCAGACCACAGAGCAGGCCTCACTCCCCAGACCCCTCCTGGGGGGCGCCCCCTCCCACTTGGCTTCCTTCTGAGAAGGACGCTCCTCATGGGCCATCAGCTGGGAAAACCAACCCGGGAAATCTGCACAGACCACCAGCTGCTGAGCCGAGTCCATGTGGAGCCGCTGAACACAGCCCCTCACTTCTCAGCTGGACACTCGTCCCCTGGGAGCCGTGACCTCCAACAGCTCTGACCTCAGTCTCTAGTCCCTCGTCCTTCTCTTCCTTCTCCTGACAGTACACTGCTCACACCTGCCCAGGTTCCCCATCCTGCCCCCTGAACCGCTGCCAGCCTCCCCCCATGCTGAACTGACAGTTCCCTGGAAGGGGGCTCCCCTGGCATTTGTCCATGAGCTTGTTCTTCCTCTGTAACGAATCTGCAGCTTCTTCTCTGGGAAAATTTCAGGCTCAAGTCAGAGAGGAGCTTGAGCATCTGTGAGGCCCCAGGTTCCTGGCATGTAAGGTGAACCCATCTGGTGGTTTTGACATGTGATGAGGAAGGACTCCCTGAAATGTCAGGATGGGGCCTGGTGTCTGTTGCCAGGGTGGCAGGTGCTAGCAGAGTTAAACCGTCTGCTCCTTCCTGGCCTCACCCAGGACTAAGGCGTGCCCCCAACCCTGGGTACAGACTGTGTCTTGATCCCCTTCCCCACCTTCCCTTCTGAGCACAGGCTGGCCACCTCCCCAGCCTCTCCAAATATCTGAATGTCTCCTGGCCTGCTGCTCCTGAAGAGGTGGCTCTGCGTGGTCTTATACCCTCTAACTCCCCAGCACATGTACTGGGATGCACCCCTCTGCCTCCTTTATAAAACTAACTGCTCATAACACAGGTATTACATGAATAGATTCTGCTCATGAAAAAATAAAATTGACAAGTCAGGCCAAAATCCCTTTGAGGCCCATGTCCACCTGTTCCTTCCTCCCAGCCTCCTGAAGCTAATAACCAAGACATGTCTTTGCGATGCTGCCCCTCCGAGCCCCAAAGGCTCTCTCTCCACTCCCAGGATTCCTTTGTACTCCTTTTACAACCTCTTTAGCTTTCTCCAGAGAGCCTAGGTCATCAGGACGTTTAGATCAAATAACACCATCCTCTGCACTGGCCGTGGAGGACTCTGCTCACCATGAGCTCTTCCCTCAGACAAGGGCCTGATCATTCCTGTCCTGTGTCTACTTCTACACTAACACTTTTCCCAGTTTCTTGTGAACTCAGTTTAAAAACATGATCTGTGTGAAATTTGATCAGAAAGTTTGTTGTCCAAATTCTTGTCTGACCCTTGGAAGAATGCTGGAGGTAACTGTCACGCTTTCTCCTTCGTGGAAGCTAGATTCTCTGGAGACCTATTCGAGCTTCTCCAGCCAGGGAGGCACCTGCATGGGTCTCCGGACCTCCTAGTCTCTGGGACCTGCTGGAGTGGTGGAATAAAAGACCACCTGGGATTGTGCTCAAGGAGCTTTGGGCAAGTCTCCCAAGCCACTGGGCCCAGTGTCATCCCGGTTGAGCAGGGGTGACAGATTTGGGCTTGCAGGATTTTTGAGAACTAGTGAGACACTGAACCAACTGGTCTCCTTTGGGGCTTGGCTCACCACAGATAGACCACAGATAGCTCAGTTATTTCCAATGTGAAAGCAGGCATCTTCCTTTCCCCTGACAGGGCTCAGGGCCTCAGCAGCCAGGCTTACCTTCTTTTCTGGTTGGGCACTGGGGACGCTGGCTGTGGGCACTCCCTCTGCAAGGCTATGGGCAGGCTGTGGTGCTGAATGAACAGCTCCCTTCCCTTTGGCCCTAGATGGGCAGTGAGTATGCGTCTCGTGAGGGCTTGGCTTTATCGGGGTGGTGACACTACTATCAGGTTAAACGGTGTGGGTGTGTGTGTGAAGACAGGAGGGTCTGAGGCTTCATGCAAGTGTACAAGCCAAGAAAGTGCTGCCCACAGCAGCTCCACGTCTGTGCAAGCCCAGTCGTGAGTGTAAGTTTATTTTGTCTACTCAAGCAGGCCAGTGTCCCTGTAAGAGAAAGGGGAGGGAGGAGGGAAGGAGAAGTTCTTGGACAGGCAGAGGGAGGTGAGAGTCGGGAAGATATACAGTGACAAAGAATCACAGAGACATAGAAAGATACAGGCGGAGACAGTGACAGAGAGCCAGAAAGACAGAAGGATGAGGAGAGGCATAGAAAGAGGCAGGGAGAGACACACAAAAGGAACAAAATACAGAGACATAAGTCCAGCCAGCAATTTAGGAGAGTGAGAGAGACAGACATGCCAAGAGAGAAATGGAAGGAGAAAGAGACAGGGACTAAGAGACAGGAGCAGAGACAACAATGTAGGAAGACCCACCAGGAGGTGTGCCCAGGGAAAGGCAGAGTCAACGTCTGAGAGGGAGGAGGGGGACAGAAGAGGTGTAGAGGGTCAGAGATGTGGGAACACAGAAGGGAGTGAGATAAACAGGCTCCAGAGAGACATGTTGGAGGCAGCCATTGGGAGGAAAGGTGGGCCAGAGGCATGCTGCCCGAACAGCCAGGGAGGTGGGGTCAGGAGGTGGCAGTCATACATGCTCACGCTGGCCTCACACCCACAGCCTACAAGGAGAAGATGAAGGAGCTGTCAGTGCTGTCGCTCATCTGCTCCTGCTTCTACTCACAGCCGCACCCCAACACCATCTACCAGTATGGGGGTGAGTGTGCCCCGGGCTGCTGCCCACTCCTGCCCAGCCAGTGCCTGCCCTCACCTTACCTTGCTCCCCACTCCCATGGCCTCTCTGGACCACCCAGCTTGGCTGGCTTCTGGAGAGGGGGGCCTCTGGAGGCTCAGGCCTGGGAAGCCCAAATGAGCAGCCACACACACACCCTCAGCCCTTGGTTTGTATGTGTGCTGGGAACATGCCTCTTCCTTAAGGCTACATCTGGTCTTGCCCTGCAGACATGGAGGTGAAGCAGCTGGACAAGAGGGCCTCTGGCCAGAGCTTCGAGGTCATCCTCAAGTCCCCTTCTGACCTATCCCCGGAAAGCCCTGTGCTCTCCTCTCCCCCCAAGAGGAAGGACACCTCTCTGGAGGAGCTGCAGAAGCGGCTGGAGGCAGCTGAGGAGCGGAGAAAGGTAAGGAGCCTGCCCCCTGCTCAGGGTCCTAATGAAGGTAGTCAGGCCTCGCTGACCATGAACAGGGCCCCCAAGGTGCAGGGTGCTCCAAGCCCTTGCTTGGTCATCGGCCTGGGGTGGAGAGGGTCTCATGGTTCCTCCTGAGAGATCAGAACAGGACAGGGAGGTGGAAGGATCCCCAGTGGCAGCCAGCTGAAAGGAGACAGGACCGAGACACTGTGGGAGGGGGGTACCCTTGGCCGTGGCCTGCAGGGCGTCAGGTGGCTCCAGGAGGGGGGCCCTGGGACATGAAGCTGGGCTGGCATCCTTCTTCTGGGCAGAGAAGTGAGAAGGAAGGGTCTCCCACGTGCTGGGGGCTGAGTGAGGACCTGCTGGGAGCTCAGGGGGACCTTAGGAGAAGTGGGTGTGGTCCCCAACCCCCTTCCACCCCTTCTCTTCACACCATCCCCACTGAGACTGAAACACACACAGAAAAGGACATGCTCTCAGGAGTGAAGTCCTGATGCCCAAGCCTATTAGGCAGGGGCAGTGGTTCATCCCCCTTAGAGCAGATCCCGCTGAGATCTGGGGACCCAGGCTTCACAGGGTTAACTAGTAGTGACTGGCACATGAGTGGGACCAGCAGCCTCTAAAGGAGGCTGAGGGCGGCTACTTACCACTGGGTGGCTCCAACTCGTCCCTTCCCCAGCGGCCCTGGGGACCTTTCCGCCGCCCTCCAGCACCTTAGGGAGCTCTAAACCTGGAGTATATCAAGCACCTGCTTTGTGCTCCGCGGGAAGAGGCGGGGAGGCCTCAGGGACAGGCCACAGATTAGAATTTCCCCTGCGCCTCCAACATTCCCTGAGCTCACCACTCTGGAGCGGTTTGGGGGCGGCAGCCGAGCGGGGCGACCCAGCCTTGCCGCGTGGGCCCTCTCAGCCCATTGAGGAGGGGGCAGCCTGCGGGCCAAGGACGAACGAAAGGGCGAGCTGCTTCCCGTTTGCCTGGGGCTGGGGGTCTTCGGGCCAGCGGAACTTGCAGTGCTAACGCCCGAGGAGTCCCGGGCAAATCTTGCAGGGAGCGGGCTGGGCCGGCCCCAGCCGTCGCCCCCGCGCTCACCCGCCCGCCGCCTGCGCAGACGCAGGAGGCGCAGGTGCTGAAGCAGCTGGCGGAGCGGCGCGAGCACGAGCGCGAGGTGCTGCACAAGGCGCTGGAGGAGAACAACAACTTCAGCCGCCTGGCGGAGGAGAAGCTCAATTACAAGATGGAACTCAGCAAGGAGATCCGCGAGGCACACCTGGCGGCGCTGCGCGAGCGGCTGCGGGAGAAGGTGCGCGGGGGCGGGGCGGGGCCCTGGGCGGGGCCGGGGCGGAGCCCGGGGAGGGGCGGTGCTGGGGCCTGGGCGGTGCGGTGCTCGGGGGGCGGGGCCTGAGCGGGGCGGGGCCAGGGGCCCCGGCGCTGCGGTGGGGGCGTCAGGAGGGGCTCGCACAGTCTTTCGGGCGCCTCCAGCAGTGCAAGAACGAAGGCCCACATCCGGTCCTTGTGGGACACAGTCAATAATCGCAGTGATAAGTCATAGTCATTACTTGTGAAGTGCTCTGAAGGAAGCGCATCCCAGGTATGAGCTAGAAGAGGAGAGGAGCTGCTTTAGGTTAGGGGCCAGGGAAGTCCCTCCTGTGGGAGCCCCTTCCTGTGGCTGGTTCTTGCGCACGGCCTCACCAGCACTCCCGCAGCCCGGTCCTCCATGACTCCCTGTCCTGCTTGGCACCAGCCCAGGGCGAGGCGAGCCCCTGGGAGTGGCCTCTGCTTCCGCCCAGAGTGGGACCCGGTTAGTGGGGGCGGGGCGAGAGCCTGCACACGTGGTAAGTTCCCTGAGTCACGACGCTCTGGTTTGGGTACAACCCTAGGCGCACTGAGGGCCAGCCCGCACCCTCAGGCCACATGGTGTCACGTGGTGACACGGGCCTCCTCTGCTCACTGTTGCTCCTGAGTCTTGGTCCCTAAGGTGTCCTCACTGGTGGCATCTCCTGCTCCTGGGGCCGTCCCAGTCCAGGGAGGAAAGGATACCAGGGCCCCCAGACCCCGGGAACCCGGGGAGTAGGGGCGGGCTGGGCACCGCCCACCGCCGGCTGTCCTCGCAGGAGCTGCACGCCGCCGAGGTGCGCAGGAACAAGGAGCAGCGAGAGGAGATGTCCGGCTAAGGGCTTTGGACACAAGCACCTGGATCCTGAGATGAGACAAGAAGACATTCGGGTTTTGGTTTTGTTTTGTTCAACTTTGTCTAGACGCGACTTTTGTTCCTGCTCCCTCCCTTTCCCCCTGCACTCCAGTTCATGCTTCTCTTTCCGCACTCTGAGTTGTCCAGTCCTTGTGCCCATTCGGTGACCACAGACTCTCTCTGGAGGAGCCAGCAGGGCATGGCACATGGTCCCTCAGTTCAGCACCAGATCAGGCAGTGGCGGAGTCCCCTCTTGGCAGCCCTGTTAGCGAATGTGGTGATGACCTCAATAAATCCAGTGACGGTGGTAGGAGCATGTGGGTCCTTATGCTGGGTTGTCCTCTGAGGTAACACTGCCTGCGTGTTCTCCTGTGGAAGAGGGCTGTGCACACAGGAGTGGGCAGAAGAAGAAAGTGTTGGATGGAGAAGGACCTCTGGGCAGCATGGGGCCAAGTCACCATGTCATTGTGGGCAGCCCTGGGAGTTGTGTGTGCAGTGGAGCTTTTTAGAATTGGTGGGTGGGGCTGCAGCATCCTTTAATGTGGTTGCACAGGGGTCCTCTGAGACCACCTGGCCTGCAGTGAGCACCCTGCAGTCATTGTCCATGGCTGGAGTTGGGGTTAAGTGGGGTGTGGCCTGGCTCGAGTCTTCAGGGGAATGGGCATTCTCTGCCCACTCCACCAGGGACCCATGAGTAGGCTGCCATGGTCTAGAGGGTTGTGGGCAGTGTGACATCCTCTGCTAGCCCCTCACACTCAGAAGTGCCCTCCTCCCAGGAGCCTCTGGCCCAGCAACTGTGTGGGGAAAACCCACTTCCCACTGTCCGCCATCCCTGCACCCCCTGCCACATCCTTGGAAGACCCTGTCCTTCCTGTGCCCTCTGCTCTGGTAGAAAGATGCTCCCACAATGCTCCTGGCCATGGGGCTTTCAGGCTCACCTCCAGACAGGTGTGGCCAGGTGTGAGTGAGTGGCAGCCGCAAGTGCCCCTCAGGAAACCCTGAGCAGACAGCAGGAGGGGCAGGGGACCAGCTGCCTGCAGATTCAGATGGTGGGGGGGCAGGGGACAGGGTTCCTAAGCCACCTCCCCACCTGGTCCATCCTTGGCATTCCTGGCCTGTAGCCCCTCTGGCCAGCCTGCTGGTTGGAGGCCTGGCTCTAGGCCCCTCCTGCCAGGACCCTCCTGGGTTTTGTTCCTTTCCCTCCCTCAGCTTGGATCTCCAGATCTCCTAGCACCAGCCTTTGAGGAATAACACCTGCCTGGATGTGGCTGGTATCTGGTCTTTGTGCCACTGCAGCATCCTCCCCTTCTCCATGGCAGCCCCACCCCACGGGTCCCTGCTGACCGTCTTCTTGGTGGAAAGTGTGAGGGGATAGAGTACAAGTTCTCACAGGACCCAGAGCCAGTGCCTCAGAAACCAGGTGGTTGCAGCCCCCAGTATCCCGGGCTTCCATCCTACAGAAACCCATGGCGGGTGGGGTACTGCTGGTGGTCTCCCCGGGCCAAGGCAGAGAGCATGGTGGATACTGATCCTCTGTGGTGGGCTAAGGGGAAGTAGGGACCCATGACCCCTCTCCCTGTCCCCACCAAGCCAGCCTCCAAGGGAGCGACAAGTGAGGACTGGAACCCAGTGGTGCCCACTGTGGCTTTGTGGGACTCAGAAAGGGAAGCGGAAAGGGAACTGAGGGCTGGACTTCCCTAGTGGTGGCAGCTCTCTCGTAGCGGAAGCCTAGTGTAACATGCACCCATCTCATCCACGTAGTGAAAGTGAAAACTTAAATCAACTGAATGATTAAAGATAAAAACTGTGTTTAAGAAACGGCTGAACTGTCCCCATGTGTGTCCTGCACCTGTGGGGAGGGAACCGGCTTCGAGGCCCCTGCCTGTGTGTGTGTGAGTGCCACCTGTAACTGCACTGCGGCGTGTTTATCACCACAATTATGGACAGTGCTAATGACCATGGCGATTTTGAGAAATGAGCGTGTAAATGACACACAAGCCCACTTTCCTCTCTAGAGACCCAGGAGGCAGTGGGGCAGGAGGGAGGAGGTGGGCCCACGGCTGTGCCTGGGCCAAGCCTTCCTGCTGGCTGGGCTCCGTCCAGGCCGCAGGCTGCAGCTTGGAGGAAAGATGGTGTCTGAGGTCTGAGGCTTGCCCTGCTCACCACAGCCTCAGGGCTGGGGTCTTGCTCGGATGTGGTGGGGGGGGGGGGGCCTAGCCTCCCAGGGGTGTGCCCAATGGCTCTGTGGACCCCATCAGGCAGCTGATTGTTTGCAGACACAGATCAGGCCCCAAGACAGGCACCCGGAGTGGAAGGAAGCAGGCGTCCTGACTCAGGTTGGTGGACAAGCCTGTCCCACGGGACCAGGCAGCCCCTGGGTGCCCAGCAGGGCCCCTCAGCTGGGGAGGAGGCATGTTTGGTAGATGCCCACATTGTCCATGCTCAGGCCCACACATGGGCCTCAGGTCCAGGCCTTGGAGAGGTGCCTGCTCCCAGGACCTGAGAGACCCATTCACCTCCCCTGCGCTCACCGCCCTCCCCTGGGGCAGTCCTGGCTACTTGCCTGGGCTCCAAGCAGCTCTCACCATCTCCCCTCCCTCCCCTGGCCAGGGAGAGGCGGGAAAGTCAGAGTCCTGGACACACAACTGCCAAAGAGATGGAGACGTCAGAAATCTGCAGGAGTGCAAAGCGAAGCAAGGAGAGAAGGGAGATATGTTGAAAACGGTTTTATGAGTCCAGGACGCATGCACACCACATACAAGCACACAGCCCTGGCTTTCCCAGAGGACCAGGCTGATCTTAGGGGCCCTAATACAGCACTGAGGGGCAGGTGGCATTTGTGCCAGTCACCACATGGAGGCTCTGACATTGGGCGAGGATGGGGAATCCTTCAGAGCCTGATTTGTAACAAAGCAAAGCCAGGTGGGGTGTGGGGCTCCTTCTGGGAAGCCAGTCAGAGTTGCATTAGTTATCTACTGCGTGGCACAAATCACCCCAAGCAGGGGCTTAAAACAACAGACACTACCTCACAGTTTCTGTAGGTCAGGGATGCTGGGACTGGCTGGTTCTGGCTCGGGGTCTCTCGTGAGATTTCAGGTGGGACCTCAGCTGTGGCTCCGGTCATCTGAAGGCTGGACTGGGGCTGGAGGATCCACTTGCAAGATGGCTCGCTCACAAGGCCGTTGGCAGGAGGCCTCAGCTCCTCACCATGTGGACCCTCCCCAGGGTTGCTTGAGGGTCCTCACAACATGGCGCTGGCCCCCCTGGGTGACCGTCCAGAGAGGAAAGAGGAAACTGGGTGAACTAATCTGGGAAGTCACCCACATTCTACTTGTCAGAAGTGAGTCCTGAGAATAGCCCACACTGGAGAGGGGGTGAGGATCCACCTTTGGAGAGGAGGAATGTCACAGAATGTGTGGACGTGTTTTAAAACCGCCCCAGAGGCTCTTGAGTGGCCACATGTATCCAGACACGACTGGTGCTCACTCAGCGCCTGGGGGCCTTGGTGGGCCTGCACCTAAACAGGCTGTCCTGCAAAGCAGGTGGGTGGTGGCACCAACAGACGCCTGTCCTCAGTGGGGCCTCCCCCAGCTCTCTCACGCGTTTCCTCGCCAGGTGATCTCAGGTGTGGCTGCAAGAAGTGAGAGCAGAAAAAAGTGGGTACAAACCACAGCCATTTCTCTCTCTGCTGAAGAGAAGTAATTTTGCTATGCAGCTGTTACCCTCGCTTTCTAGGCCTACTGTGAGAAGAACAGCATGTGAGAAGGGCGCTTGAAACAACAGAAACATATTCTCTCATAGCCTGGAGAGCTGACTCTGAAATCAAGGCCATGTTCCCTCTGAATCCTGTAAGGGGATGGTCCTTGCCTCCCCTAGCTTCAGCCTTCTGACCCCACGGGGCCACTTAAGAACGGCTTTGGGCCTGGAAGACTTCTTTTTAACAGACAAGGAGCCCACACAGCCTGTGCGGGGCTTACCGCCTGTGTGGGGTAGCCTTCCCCGTTGGTACTCAATGAACGCGCTTGTGTTCTGCGCAAGCAGGCCCCCGGCTTTCAGCATTTCAGACTCCACGGGGCGCTCCAGGTCCTTCTACTGCACACAGGAAAGATGTTTGCAGGCCAAATGCCAGGGGGAGGCCCTCCCCAACCCTGCATGGGGACCGACGCCCACTGCTGAGGCTGACCTACTTGTCCCTTCTCTGAGGAGGGAAGCTTGTTGTCTCAGTGCTTGCGCTTCGCTTGGCAGCTCTGCTGTGTTTGGACCTCTACCCCTGGCGGCCAGTGCGTGATGGGCTTTGCTCCCCTCCACACGGCAGAGGTCCTCCCTGGGACTGGGAGCTGGTGCTGGTGTTCCGCTGGACACTGGCAATGCTTGGCGTCCCTTGGCTTATAGAGGCATCACGCCAATCTCTGGCTCCGTAGTCACATGGCCAACTCCCTCTGTGTGTCTGTCTCTGGGACACCAGTCATTGGATTGAGGGCCACCCTAATCTGATATGGCCTCATTTTAACTAATTACATCTGCAACAACTCTATTTCCAAATAAAGTCGCATTCTGAGGTCCTGGGAGTTGGGACTTCAACATAGCTTTGGAGGACACAATTCAACCAAAAGCAGCAGTTGTAGATCTTGAATTTGTAACTTTAAAGCACTCATGCGTTTATCTGTGTATTCAACACGAGTTTAGCGAGTGTTTATTACACACGTGTGTCATGCTCCAGAGAACGGTGATGGATTTGAGGAGCCAGCCTGGCCCTAGGAGAAACTGCATGCTCGTCAATACAACTTTGAAATGTTTTTAATCTTCACAACGTCCACTATGAGGAGAACAGGGCAGACATTATTTTATTACATTTACATTTTTTTGTGGTTACAAACATAATACGTGTTCATCACATCCCTGCAAAGTATAAAGCCGGAAATTCCATCCACCAATCTCAGACCTCCTTCTCCTCAAGAGGGTTTGCCCCCTCAGTGGTGGTGAAGAAGCCAGCGTGCAGACCTCTGAGAACCACACACAGTGATGTTAGCACTTTTCCTATGGCTTCATAAACGTCACTTCAGTGGTTGCATAACCATCTATTTTGTGGATGTACTAGGACTTTTGAGAAAACTCCAACTTTTTGGATTCAGGGACCTCTTACAATCTTAAAAATTTATGGAGAACCCACAAAGAGCTTTGTTTCTGTGAGTTATATGGATTGACAGTTACATTAGAAATTAAAAATTATGGGGCTGGCCCCATGGCCTGGTGGTTAAGTTCGTGCGCTCCACTGCAGCGGCCCAGGGTTTCACTGGTTCAGATCCTGGGCGTCGACATGGCACCACTCATTAGGCCACAGTGAGGCGGTGTCCCTCATGCCACAACTGAAAGAACCCACAACTAAAATATACAACTATGTACTGGGGGGATTTGGGGAGAAAAAGCAGAAAGAAAAAAAAAAGAAAAAAGGAAAAAGAAGATTGGCAACAGTTGTTAGCTCAGGTGCCAATCTTAAAGAAAAAAAATTAAAAATTAATTTAAACTTTAAATTTGAAAAATAGTAATTTAGGGACTGGCCCTGTGGCATTGGGTTAGGTTTGGCGTGCTCCACTTTGGCAGCCCGGGGTTACAGATTCAGATCCCAGGCATAGACCTACTCCACTCCTCAGCCATGCTGAGGTGGTGACCTACATATAAAGTGGAGGAAGATTGGCACAGATGATAGCTCAGGGCTAATCTTCCTCAGCAAAAAAAAAAAGAAAAAAAAAGAAAAAAGTAATTCATTTAAAAATGATACACTCAGGGGCCAGCCCCGTGGCCCAGTGGTTAAGTTTGCATGCTCTGCTTCGGTGGCCCAGGGTTTTGCCAGTTCGAATCCTGGGTGCGGACATGGCACTGCTCATCAGGCCATGCTGAGGCAGTGTCCCACATAGCATAATCAGAAGGACCCACAACTAAAAATCCACAGCTATGTACCAAGGGGCTTTGGGGAGAAAAAGGAAAAATAAAATCTTTAAAAAACAGAAAAACAATGATATTTTCCTAAAAAAAAAAAAACTAACGAGAATGGGTGAAGTATATGAAAAAAATGTCGCCTCACACAGACATGTGTCTGGAAAAGGAAAGCGTATTTTAATAGCTTGTTCTTCAATCCTAAACCAAAGCTTGATGAGGGGTAGTTTCTTAAGAGTCAGCTGCAATGTGAATCTAAAACCATACCAGTGAACTTTTCACACTCTTATATTAGTCCACGGGTCTGTCTTGTGCTTGAGCCCATCTTTCACCCACATGTGGTTCTGTAAAATCCAGAGCATGTGCCGCCTCCCCTGGACAGGGGCTCCAGGAGCATGGGGCCTGAGGAGCCGTAGAGGGAGGGGAAGGGTCATCACGGGGTGGGCTGGGGCCTGCCTCGGTCCTGCTTCCTGTTTGGTCAGTCGCTGTGGGAAGCAGAGCCCAAGCAGAGGGCAGGGTGGGGCGCCCCTGCAGCATCCTCAGGCCTGGTGAGGACGTCATGGCCTCACAGCCTCTTGGGGGTCCAGGCTGTTGGCAGGGGTCTGAAGTCAGTGGCTCGGAGGAGCATGTTTTCCCCTTCTCTCTAACAAGCCAAGAGCAAAAGCTCCCTCTCCTTGGGAGTCCCAGGTGCACAGGTCATCTCCACCTCCACCCCCTGTACGAACAACCCATCCTGCCAGCCAAGCAGAGACCACTGCTGTGACCTCACTCTTTCAGAGACAGAAGAGGTCAGCAAAGGTTCAAATGCCAAGTCTGACGTCCCATGGCAGAAACAGGCGAGGTTGGGCAAGGAGATTGGGGAGTCTGGGGTGCCCTCAGACTCCGGAGCTTGTGGCCACAGCTCACTCTGACCAGACAGCAGTGGGCCCCTGGTGCAGGCTCGCTGCCACCTGCGTGCTCTCTGCCCCCCGCCACGCAGGTCTGGTTCCTGTCTCCTACTCGGCCTTCTCCCTTTGACTTTATTGGCGTTTATTTCCAGAATATGAGGAGAGGGAAATTCAGATAAATGACAAACACAGACCATGTACACCTGGTCTCATATTTACCAGATAATAAAATAGCGGTATTGACATAGGCTCAACAGTCTAATCTTTAAAAAGAAAGCCTTTTTCCATCACTGGCGTGAGTACAGTCTGCATTACTGAAAACAGAATAAAAGTGCAACTCTCCCAATGATAACATCACTGAAATGAAGTTTGCTTGAAAACTTCACATTCTGGGAAGCGGCTTCAGAGGTCTTCCTGCTGAAGTATGGCAAGCGTTCCAGGCTCCGTCCTAAACAAGACATCTGTCTCCTGCCTTCTCTGTGCCCGGAGTGGGGTCCGGCAGCCTTTCAGTGGGCGCATAAGTTTTCTGGCAGCTGTGAACAGTGAGAGCGATGACAGTGGGCACATCAGGAGAGCTCAAGGGTGCCCACCCTGTTCAGAGAATGGACAGCCTCAGCCACCCTCTGCATCCCACTCTGACTGTCCCTTGCAGGGGGCGAGACGGAACACAGGGAGATTAAGGCAAATGCCTGACACCACACCGCTGCAGAGCTCCCTCCAGGAGGCCCCAGGCCAAGAGCAGGATGCCTCAAACCAGACGGCTCTGGGCAGGGCAGCTGAGTCGCTCTAACCACCACCCAGGGCCTCCCACTGCACTTTTCAGTCAAACAGCAAGGAGTGGCTGTACCTGGCTCCCGAGAAAGGCACTCATCAAAGCCGAGTGATGCTTATCTTCTTACATTCTGGAAAATCCGAGGGCTTTATATTCCAGTCCTTTACCCGTTATTAAAAAAAGAGAGCAATTCTCAGAGCGTCCTCAACTCTCTCTCTGGGTGTTTTTTATAGCTCAGTGATAACTGAGAAACGGACCTTTAACTTAAATGACCACATGTGGCCTGTGGCTGCAGCACTGGACTGCGCGGCCGGGTCAACCACTCCCAAGAACTGCGTGGCCCTGTGCAGATTCAGAAAGGAGAGCGTCCCATAGGAAATGAAACGTGACAACAGCAGGACTCGAACTAACAGATCGGAAGCACCCGGAGGCGGCCGCTCTCTCGGCGCAGGCTGTGCGGGCTCTGGGGGGGCGCGCTCTTCGCACCTCCAGATGACAGGCGACCTGCATCCACGGTCCGTCACCTGTTCACGCATTTTCCCCCACCCTTAAACAAGTCTCCCAACGCATCCTTCCCCGGCTCACGTTCCCCTGGGACGACCCACGCAGGGTGCCGCACCCAGCAGGCGTGTCGCATGGTCCTGGCGGGCCCCGCCCCCGCCCCGCGCAAGCGCGCCGGGGCCCTCCGGGCCTTATTTCTCGGCGCCGCCCGCCTCCCCGCCGAGCGCCAAACAAGTCCCCGGGCCCGCCCCTGCCCGTGCGTGCGCGGCTCCGCCGCCTGCGTCACTAGGAAGCGCGCGCCCGGGCCGCCGCCGCCGCCGCCGCCGCCGCCGAATCCCCAA
>NC_060278.1:111381759-111385410 GCF_021613505.1 Equus quagga | reverse complement strand
CCAGGTAAGCGCGCGCGGCCCCCCGCGGCGAGGCCTCCCGCTCCGCCGCGCGCGCCGTCCAGTCAGGGGTCCCTGCGGAGCGTCAGGACGTTACGGCGGGGGGAGGGGAGCGGGGGAGGGGCGGCGGCGGCGGGCGTCACGGGCGTCACGGGCCCGCGTCAGGCGGCGTCGCGGCGGCGCCCGCCTCCATCTTGCCGGAAGGCGCGGCCGGGCGGTGCGGGGCAGCGCCCCGGGCGGGCGCGGCCCTCCCTTCCCTCTCGGGGCCCGTGTGGACGCGGGCCTCCCCGAAGAGCCGTGTGAACAGGGGTCCTCGCCCCGGCTCCGGGGGGCCGTGTGGACGCGGGCCTCCCCCAAGAGCCGTGTGAACACGGGTCCTCGCCCCGGCTCCGGGGGGCCATGTGACGTGGGTCCTTAGCCTCCTCCCCAGGAGCCGTGTGGACGTGGGTCTTCCTTCCCAGAACCATGTGGACTCAGGCCCTCCCCCCAACCCCCGTCCTCCTGGGGAGCAGTGTGGACGCGGGCCCTACCCACTCCCGGGGAGCCACGTGGACGTGGGTGCTTCCCCAGACTCCCGGGGAGCCGTGTGGACGCGGTTCCTCCCCCCCCCCCAACCCCCAGCTGTGTGGACGCGGACCCTCCCCGCCTCCCCTCCCAGGAGCCGTGTGGGTACGGGTTATTTTCCCCGCAGAAAACCGTGTGGACGCGAGTCCTCCCCCAACCCCGGGGAACGGTGTGGATGCGGGCCCCCCCACCTTGCGGACCCTCGGTGGGGCCGTGTGCATGCAGACCCATTGGTAGGAACCCTATCCATGTGGACATATTGGTAGGTACTGGATTGATGCAGACCCATTGGTGGCAACCGTATTGATTCGGACCCCTTGGTGGGAACCGTATCCATATAGACCCTTCGTAGGAATCCAATCAGAGCGGGCCCATTACCCATAGAACGAACTCTGGTTCTCGTTCTTTGCTAGCGTTTCAGAAACAAGTTACAGTTACGTGTCCCTCTTTTTGACGTACAAAAAGCTGTACATAACTTGATGAGTTTGGAGATCCGCGTGAGCCCGTGAACCGTCACCGCAGCGCGCGCCTGCACAGGCTTCCTCCTGCCTTGTCCCTGTTTCGTGGTGAGGAGGCTTTGCATGGCGTCCGCCCTCGTAGCGACCTTTGCAGTGTCCGGTGCCGCGTGCTTCGCCTGGGCGGGTGCTGTCCTGTGGGTCTCCAGGGCCTGTCCGGCCCCTGCGGCCCAAACCTCGTATCTTTGGCCGATGCTCCCGCCGCCTCCCTCCGCCCCGTGGCCGCCGCCGTCCGTGTCTGCTCCTCTGGGCTTGACGGTTGTAGGTCCCTCGTGTCAGTGGCATCATGTCGTGTTTGTCCTTCTGTGCCCGGCGTATTCCACCCAGGATACCGTCCTCCAGGTCCGCCCGTGTCGCCAACGGCAGGAGTTCCTGTGTGTGAAGGCTGTGTCCCGCCGTGCGCACCCATCGCCCTCCCCTCCGCCCGGCCGCGGCTGGGGTTCCCATGTGTGAAGGCTGTGCACCCATCGCCCTCCCCTCCGCCCGGCCGCGGCTGGGGTTCGGGCAGGTTCCCCGCGGTGCTGCAGTGAGCGAGGGCCTGCGGACAGCTTTCGCAGACCCTGATTTCACTCCCTTTGGAGGTGTACCCAGAAGCGAACGGCTGGATCGTGTGGCAGTTCTATTTTCAGTCTTTGGAGGAACCTCCATACTGTTTTCTGTGGTGGCTGCGCCAGTTTACATTCCCGTCAGCAGTGCGCAGCACAACACTGCTCGGCAGTGTGCCTCAGTCTTATTAAGGTAGAATCAGATGGATTCAGTAAACCCCAAATGTCACAAGATAAGTAAGCAGACTGCTTGTTCAGAAATTGTTTTTTCGTAGCAAGTATCTTAAAACTTTTTGGGAAGACATTCTGGACAGGGGAAGAATTTGTATATTTATGTACAAACATGTAACTGTTTCTATGAATTTAGAACACTTATAACACTGTATTCAAACCTAGGCCTTAAAAGAATAACCTACTTCATGCCCGAACTGGGAAGGGAGAGTGCTCAAGTATCTTTTCAGGGCCAGAAGACAAATTCGTGTGTATCGGGGGCTGGACACTCGCGTGCCTGGTGCAGCCTGGCGGGGGTGACCTGGAGGGTGTGGCCGAGGCGGGCAGCTGGTGCATCTGTGCCCCCCAGGGGAGGGCGGGGCTGCGGAAGCCGATTCTCCAGCAGAGGCAGCACTGCGGGACCGGGTCCAGGGGTCACCTCTTCTGACACGTTTCAGAAAACTTGAAACGATGTGAAAATCGAAGAAATCATGCCTGTGGGGCACTGGTATGTGATTTCTGCTATGTTTCTAGTGGTATTTTTGTCAAAGGAAAATATTTGTGATTTTGCAGAAGACGTGGGAAATTAGATCTGGATGTGATATACCGATTGCACATTAGCCTTTTTGTTTTGTTTTTGCATATTTATGCCCAGAAATGCTGTTTTAAAAATATTTCCACATATCTCATTTGCCTCAAAGTTAATTGGGGTTCAGTTCATACTAGGAAGGAGCCCCAGCTTTGGGATTAGAACGGGGCTTGGATCTCGGCTCCGCCGTGTGTTAAGGGGCCACGAGGATCCTGCTTGGGTCGGGAGCTGGCCCTCCCGGAGCGGGGGCGTGGGGATTGCCCGCTGCAGTGCTGGTCCTGTGTCTAAACGTCATCGAATCAGGTACTTGAACTGCTTTCTGTGAAGTACCTTTTGTGTGTGTTGGTTTGAAAACTTAATACAGTTGCCATTGGAGAGGCAAGAATTCATTTTTGTGCATTTACACTGCTTAGTGTTTTGTGAAGTTTTGAAATTTGGGTGAGAAGGACTGCTTGTAGGTGGACTCCTGTCTTTCTGCAGCTTTTGGTTGAAGCGTGACTTTGACGGAGCCCACCTGGTGAAAAGAGAGGTACCTCGGCAAGGTGGCTAAATGCTGAGAAACCAGCACCATGGATCAGTG
This sequence comes from Equus quagga, assembly GCF_021613505.1. Lineage (NCBI taxonomy): Eukaryota > Metazoa > Chordata > Mammalia > Perissodactyla > Equidae > Equus > Equus quagga. Next base: position 111,382,410 of record NC_060278.1, on the reverse strand, counting down.
GTAGTATAAGGGCAGTTTTAAAGTGGACTTTTACTCATGTTTCTTTAATACTCTGTTTCAAAGCCTAAATCTAAAACGCAAAAGTTATGTTCTAGAAGTAGCAGTACGTCTGTCTATGTACGTGAATTCCTTGTTGCGGCTTTTCTGGCGAAAAGGCATCTGAAGGCGGCCTCGGAGGGCTGCCCGCTGGGGACGGACGGCAGGACCGGCCGAGGGCTCTAGTATGGTGTCTTTCCTCATGTTGTTACACCGCCTTTCTTCCCATCGCTTGTTGTTTATATCCTCTAAAGCAGGAAAGGAGGAATACTTTCTTGTTCCTGGCATCTAATCACTAGTGTTTGTGTTTAATATTGTCAGCTTAAAAACCAAACTCACCCGTTACCTTACCCTCAGAACGAGTCTATTTGGGAATAGCCAGAAGAATTGCAGCTTCGGGCGGGTACCCTCGTGAACCGCAGGCAAACCGAGAGAGCAACGTAGGAGCCGCTTTTATAGAGAAAAGGGAGAGGGCGGGGCTGCTCCAGACGGAAGTCCACTGGGGGAGGGACAGATGGGCGGCTGCGGCTTCTCATTGGCTGGGCTGTGGTGTTTCTCATTGACTGAAATGCACTGTTTCTCATTGGCTGAGCTTTGGTGTTTCTCATTGGCTGG
>NC_060278.1:111296261-111381749 GCF_021613505.1 Equus quagga | reverse complement strand
GCTGTGGCCTTTCTCACTGGCTGGGCTGTGGCCTTTCTCACTGGCTGAAAAGTACTGTTTCTCATTGGCTGGGGTGTGGCGTTTCTCATTGGCTGAGCTTCGGTGTTTCTCATTGGCTGGGCTGTTGCCGGGTCGGGAGAGAAATCTTCTGCAGCAGTGAGGTAGCTGTGCTTCTTGTCCAGGTGCAAGTCCGTCTCCTGTTTGGAGTGATAGGCGGTGTGTGATGGGCCAGGGCTCCCCGGCAGGCCCTCCACTCCAGTTTGCTCCACTTTGGTTTTTCTTACTCATTTCCCAAGGCTGAATTTCTGGGGTCTTGCTGGGCGCTCAGAGGCCTGGCAGGCGTGGATGGCTTCCTCTGGAAGAGCTTCTGTGGTGAGCGAGTGCTGGCGGGCCCCCTTGTCTCTCCAGCTTGGGTGGGTGCCCGTGTTTGCTGGCCAGCGATGTCCCAGCTCCTATCCTAGGACACACTCATTGTTTGGTACAATGCTAGGCAGGTGGTGTCATTCGCACATTAACAAGTATAAATAAAATGAAGTCTGAAAATGTTTCTTTTCTAGAAAGTTTTTGTTCTCTACTTTGTAGTCTATATTTAGTCCTGATAAGTCTTTCTATTGTAATAGGATTAAAAAGGGTTTTTTATTGTGGTAAAATTCACATACAATTTACCATCTTAACCATTTTAAGTGCACATTTCAGTGCCATTAAGTACATTCACGTTGTTGTGCACCATCCCCACCATCCGTCTCCAGAACTTTCTCATCTCCCCAAATGGAAGCTCTGTCCCCAATAAACGCCAACTCCCTCCCCTCCCCCAGCCCTGGCTCCACCATCCTACTTTGTGTCTCTGAATTTGACTCCTCAAGGTGCCTCACGTGAGTGCATTCACACAGTGCTTCTCCTTTTGTGCCTGGCTTGTTTCTCTGAGCATAACGTCCTCAGGGTTCGTCCGTGCTGTAGGCGGTGTCAGGATTTCCTTCCTTTCTAAAGCTGGGTGACATCCCTTTGTGGGTGTGTATGGGCTGCATTTTGTTTATCTAGTTATCTCTTGATGGACATAGCTTGCTTCTGCCTTTTGGCTGTTGTGAATAATGCTGCTGTGAATCTTGGTGTACAAATAGCTTTTTGAGACTCTGCTCTCAGTTCTTTTGCGAATAAACCCAGAAGTGGAACTGCTGCATCATATGGTAATTCTATGTTTAATTTTTGGAGGAACCACCAAACTGTTTTCCACAGCAGCTGCACCGTTTTACTTGTCTGCTAACAATGAACGAGCTTCCAGTTTCTCCACATCCTGGACAACACTTACTTTCCATTTTTTGGTTTGTGTTTTTTTATAATAACCATCCTGATGAGTGTGAAGTGGTATCAGTTTTCATTTCCCTAATGACTAGTGATGCTGAACATCTTTTCATGGGCTTACTGGCTATTTGCATATTTTTTTTGGAGAAGTGGCTGTTTTAAGTCCTTTGCCCATGTTTTAAATTGTTTTTTTGTTGTTGTTGAGTTATAGGAGTTCTTTTTATATTCTGGATATTGATCCCTTACGAGATATATGTTTTGCAAATGTTTTCTCCTCTTGCATAGGTAGCCTTTTCACTCTCTTGAGAATGTCCTTTGATGCACAATAGTTTTTAATTTTGATGGAATCTAATTCATTTATTTTCTCTTTTGTTGCCTGTGCTTTTGATGTCATATCCAAGAATTCATTGCCAAATCCATTGTTATGAACTTTTTTTCCTATGTTTTCTTCTAAGAGTTTTACCATATTAGCTCTTATGTTTAGGCCTTTGATCCATTTTGTGTTAATTTTTGTATAAGGTGTAAGATAAGGGTCCAGCTTTATTCTTTTGCATGTAGATGTCCCTGTCCCATTGTCCTGATGCCATATGTTGAAAAGACTGTCCCCATTCCCTATTGAATGGTCTTGGCACCCTTGTCGAAAATCAGTTGACCATATATGCAAGGGTGCAATAGTGCTTTCTTTGCTAATTTAATTTTTTAAAAAGATTTTCAAATGGTAAGATAAACTTTTATGGTTTTTTGATGAACAGTTCTGTGAATTTTAACACATGTATAGATTTGTATAGCCCCTCCCACAATCAGAATACAGAACAGTCTAACCCCTGGCATCCACTGATTTTTTTCTCTATCACTATAGTTTTGCCTTTTCCAAAATGTCATGTAAATGAACTCGTACAACATGCAGGTCACTCAGCCTAAATCTCTGGAGATTCATCCAGGTTGTTGCACGTATTAATAGTTTCATTTTTTTTTTTTTTAAAGATTTTATTTTTTCCTTTTTCTCCCCAAAGCCCCCCAGTACATAGTTGTATATTCTTTGTTGTGGGTTCTTCTAGTTGTGGCATGTGGGACGCTGCCTCAGCGTGGTTCGACGAGCAGTGTCATGTCCGCGCCCAGGATTCGAACCAACGAAACACTGGGCCGCCTGCAGCGGAGCGCGCGAACTTAACCGCTCAGCCACGGGGCCAGCCCCTAGTTTCATTTTTTTTTTAATTGTTGAGTAGTATTCTGTTGTATGGTTGGACATACAACATAGATATTCTGTTGTATGTTTGTTTATCCATTCGTCTACTGAGGGTCATTTGGCTTGTTTCTAGCTTCTGACAATTATGAATAAAGCTGCCATAAAAGTGCTTGTACAGGGGCTGGCCCTGTGGTGTAGTGGTTAAGTTTGGCGTACTCCACTTCTGCGGCCCAGGTTCACCTGTTTGGATCCTGGGCGTGGACCTACTCTATTCATCAGCTGTGCTGTGGCAGTGACCCACATACAAAGTAGAGAAAGACTGGCAAAGATGTTGGCTCAGGGCTAATCCTTCTCAAGCAAAAAAAAGAGGAAGATTGGCAACAGATGTTAGCTCAGGGCTAACCTTCCTCAGGAAACAGAAATTCATTTTACAGGTTTTACTGGTTTTGGTGAAGAAGATTGGCTCGGAGCTAACATCTTTATTTTGCCTTCATTTCTAAAGGGTTTTTTCACTTGTAGACTCGTGGACTGGCAGTTCTTTTCTTCAGCACATTAAAGATGTTTTCCCTGCCTCTGGCCCCACCGCTTCTGATGAGAATTCCAAAGTCCTCTGGGTTGTTCTCACATAGGTGATGTGTGTGTTTTATCAGCTGCTTTTGAGGCGGTGTCACTTTGTCTTGGGTTTTCAGCAATGGGATTATGATCTGGGCGTGGATTTCTTTAAGTTCATCCTGTTTGAGGTTTGCTGAGTTGCTTGAGTGTGTAAGTTTATATCTTTAACTAAATCCAGGAAGTGCTCAGCTATTATTTCTTCTAAGTTTCTTTCCAGCGTCACAATTTTTTCTTCTTTCCTTCTGAGTCAATGACACAGATGTCGAACTTTTTGATATTATTCCACATTCCCTGAAGCTCTGTTCATTTTGTTTTTCCAGCTTCTTTCTGTTCAGATTGGATGATTTTTATTGATGTCATTATTGTTATTTCTCTCTTTCCTCTCTTATCTCCATTCTGATATGGGTCCTATCCAGTGAATTTTTTATTTCTGTTATTATATTTTTAATTCTCAAATTTCTGTTTGCCCATAACTTCTGCCAGTGCTGAGACTTCCTCTCTTTCCATTTGTTTCAAGAATGTCTGGCTTCGTCTTGAAGCAATGTATAGTAGCTGGTTTAAAGTCTCTGTGGATTTCAGTGGTCATCTCGGAGTGGGCTTCTCTGGATTATTTTTTCCCTTAAGAGTTGATCAGACTTTCCTGGTTCTTTGTATGTCAAATAATTTTGGATTGCGTTCTGGATACTTTGAATATTGTTGTGAGACTTGGGGTCTTGTTTAAACCTCAGGGAGAATGTAACCATTTTTGTGGAAGCAGGAAATGGACCTGGTTCAGGCTGTAGGTTCCCAGCCCTCCTGGGGTGGTCCTCCCATCAGATCAGTCTTCAGAGCGTTGGCAGAGCCCTTTGGATCTGTCCGGGGGGTCACTTCTCAAAACCTTTAGTTTACCACTTAGGATCAAGTTCCCACACGGACAGTTGTGGAGTGACCCAGGCATTTGTACACTCTAGGGTGCAATCCCTTTCAGCACCTCCCTCCTCTCTATTCTCCCTCGTACCCTCTGACCTCAGAGTCCCCTTCCTTGTCCTCTGGCTGGATACCTGGGCTCTTGTGTGTCCTCTATGCTGTGACACCTTGGGATAGGGTCTGCTCTGGGCCACATGTCAGAGGACAGAGAGCGGGACAAGTGGGGACCCCTACGGTCTTTGGACTAACTTGCCTCTAGTCCCTGAGTTTCAGGTGCCTGCCCGGCCACCGCCATCCCAGGGTTTTAGCAGGGACTGGGCTTGTGGGAGGGCAGAGCCAGCAAGACAACAATGATAATAAAAGCAGGGAATTCCGCCCTTTGTGTCCTGTGTGGGTTTCCCTTCCCTCCTCCCAGACCAGAGACGGAACTTGTCTCCAAGTGCTTTCTGTGCACAGCTCTGGGATATGGGCTGCCTCTGAGTTCAGGCCAGGGGGCACAGAGGAACAAGTAACAAACCAGGAGACTCACCTCCCGAGGAGTCTCCTTGGACTGGTCTCCTTCCCCGACCCCTGCTGTGGACACTGAGTTTCCAGGCCCACTTGCAGCAGCTCTGTGCCTTCTGCTCAGGGATTTTAGCTCTTATGGTAGCAAAGACGGGTGGTTTGTGCTTATTCCGTCCTCACCAGCACCAGAAGCCCTGGAATAGCTCTTCTCTTGCCGTCATTTCTGTCCGAAGATGGCGGGCTGGGCCTGAAGGGTGGGTCTGCGCAGATGCATACGGCTGCAGGCACTGCAAGTGCTGTGTGGACGCAGAGGCTGCCTGTGACCTGTGCTCTGCCTGTTATTTCCTCCAGGACTTGGGACCCTGGCAGAGTGACGCGTTTGGTCCTGGGCATCCTCTTCAGCTGTGCCATGGCAACCCCGGATGTGAGCGTCCACATGGAGGAGGTCGTGGTGGTGACAACACCTGACACCGCAGTGGACGGCAGCGGCGTGGAGGAGGTGAAGACTGTACTGGTCACGACCAACTTGGCTCCTCATGGGTGAGGACGGGCCTCTGTCCTTTGAGGGCTGGTCAGGCTTGGGTGGGCATCCTGGGCATGGTGTAAGGGGGGACTTCAGGACTGTCCTTTACTTAGTTACTGTAAGCTGGGCTCAAGGGTCTTTGTAAGCAGAGAGTGTGAAGGAAAAGTAGAAATGTCACACCAGCCAGGAAGGAGAGGTAGTACTTCATCTTGGCCTTTTTCTCCTGCATCCTGGCCACATGGTTTTCATTTCCAAAAATACATAGTTTCTCTTTGGGTAAGATGGACAGCAGGGACAATTGGGAACCGTTTTTTCAAAATGAAGATGAAGAGCCAGAGGTTTTCTCGACATTCCTTCTGATAACGGTGAGTGTTCTCTTCCCCATCTCTTGCAAGGGGGATCCAAATAGAATGTTAGTTGGGAAAAAAGTTGATGTTTGACCTAAGTGGCTTCCTTTGCCATCCCCGTGGCTGGAATGGTCCCGTGGGGCAGAATAGCTCCTGCCCATGCACTGCCTGTTGCCTCTGCCCCTCGCTGGATGGGCTGAGGTGAAGGGGCAGATCAGCCCTGGACAGAGGGGCCAGCTCTCCTCAGCTTCCTGCCCGGAGGGGTTGGGCTGAGGCAGGTTGTCCTGCTGGCCTCACGTGTGCTCAGTCCCGTGTGTGGCGTGTTCCCACTGACCTCAGCCTGTCACCACAGTAGGGGCGAGCTTTGGCCTCTTTGCCGTCTGCGAGCTTTTGCGAGGAAGGACTAGACCAGGGCCTGGCCACAGCCGCGGTTCCTGTTGCCGCAGAGAGGACACCAGGGTCTCACTTCTTTGCGCAGTCTGTTGCTGTTGCTCTGTGGTCCGGCTGGGCCTCCGGACGGCCTTGCCTTCATCTCTGTTGCTCTGGAGCTCTCCTTCTGGGACCGATGCTTTTACCTGCCCTCCTGTGGGCAGGGCGGAGGCAGGCTTAGCTCTTGGTTGGTTCCTGGTTCGATTTATGTGATCCTCAGCTGCTTTGTTGACAGAGCGTGTGACCGTGTCTGTGGAAATGCAGGACCTTGTGATTGGATTTTCCCACCTAAATTCTCCAGTTACCCTTGCCAGTAGGTATGTTGTCTGTGTACGTGCTGTGGGCAGATTTCCAGACAGTGACACCAGCGTGTCCAGTCCACATGCTCTGCAGTGACCTCCCACTCCCGACCAAGAGGGTTGACCAGGCCCCCTCCCTTGGATTTGGGACGGGCTGAGATGCACAGTGTGGCAGAAGTGACACTTGCTCAGAACAGGTCCAGCTGCTTCCTCCTGGTGTCCTGGGGCACTTTGAGGAGCCCCAGCCCACGGCTGCTCTTGTGGAGACGCTCTGGTCCCGGTCAAGCCTAGCTTTTGAGTCACCCCACCCAGGCTCCTGGCCTGGCAGGGAAGGGGCCTCCAAGTGGATCCAGTCCCATGATGGGGTCTTCCCGGCTGCAGCCCCCAACATTGTGGCTACTGCCGTAGGGTGACGTGATTCAGGCCTTTCTTGGGGGGCGCCATGGGTATCAGCATCTCTAGGTCTATCTGCTTGGGCTGGTCAGGTTCCCCAGAGAATGTGTCTTGATCAGCTCTGGCAGCCATAACAGAATGCCATAGATGGTGGGGCTGACACTTGAGAAACTTATTTTCTCACAGTTCTAGAGGCTGGGAAGTCCAAGATCAAGGTCCAGCAGAGTTCGGTTTCTGGTGAGGACTCTCCTGGCTTGGGGATGGCCACCTTCTTGCTGTGTCCTCACATGGTGAAGAGAGAGCTCTCTCTCCCTCTCTCCTCTCAGATTGCGGCCACACCTTTCTGTCCTCATTTAACCTTGATTACCACCTAAAGACCCTGTCTCCAGGGTCTTGGGTTCTCTCTGTGCTCCTCCCCTGTTAGGGCAACGCCCACCCCAACTGTGCTCGGGGGCCTATAGACAGGGTTCTGCTTTTTCCTCCTAGGGTCTTCTGCCAGGTGGGGCTGGGGACAGTGTTTGACTGTATGATCTGGGGTGGGGGTTGTGTTCATGGTCTGGGGATGTAACTGCTCATTTCCCAGCTTTCAGCCAAGTCTTCTTATCTTGACTCCTCTCATTCCTGCTGCCAGAGGCACCCAGTGCCCCCAGGTCTCCAGGTTTGGGGTTTTGGGGCATAAATGGGGTTAATGATCATCTTATCCCATGTTTAATTTACCATTTTACTGAAGAGTTTATAATAGATTTTTAAAAATTGAAAATAGCTTATTATTACAAAATATATAGGGTAGAAAATGAGAAAATACTGATAAGCAAAAATGAAAGCAGGGTGCGTTCCTACACCCAGGATTCCTGCAGCTAAGACCCTAGAGCAGGTCCTTCCAGATGGTCTGTTTACGTGTGAATGCACGATACATGTATGACATGGACGTGGGACACTGCACTAGGACATTTCCGGCACCCCACAGCCCCCAGCCCTTCCAGTCGCGCAGACGAGCTCTGACCGCACCATGTGTGCAGCTGTCTGTTCTGGTCTCGTCCTGTGTTAGTTGGTGGTCTCCACCTTTCCGTGTTGGCACATGTTCATATCTTCTGATACTCAGTTCCTGCTCATCCTGGTTCTTTGAGGTGGACCCTCTCTGCCTTGAGGGGCAGGCTGCTGGGACAGTGCCCTGGAGGTGCTCAGAGCTCTTTTCCTGGCCAGAAACTTCTGAGGGTAGAACAGAGGGTCCTGCAGCCAGGTCCTTGATTTGGTTGTTATTCTGAGGCCATTTCTAAGTTTGAAAAGCTTTTGCCAGGTGGGAACTGGAGATGTAACACAGTTTGGCCCCCATATTCCCTGCAAATTCTGCATCCCACAGGAGACTTGCCCTCTTCCCACACATTGTCATCTGCACTCCAAGAGCCAGTTGACACTTTCTGCTTTCCACCTGAAATTTTCCTTATGAGAGCCATACGCAAGTCCGTCAGGGTGTTTTCCACCTTCAGTGACAGTGGCTTACATTTTTGCCAGCTGGTCCCCCACTGCATGGCCCAGGGTCCCTTTTCCAAGCCTACTACAGCCACTCGTGCCCCTGGCTGGCCCTGCTGACATCTCTTTGCCTTCTCCCAGGGTGGGGAGCAGTGCCCCACTTTTGGTGCGGTTCTGTGTACATTGCTGCATAACCACCATAAAACTTAATGGCTTAAAGCAAACAGCACCTGCTTGTTGCTCCTGGGAGTTGTTGGGTTGGCCAGGCAGTGGTTCTGGCCAGGCCTGTGCTGCTGACCCAGCTGGGTGGTCTCGCATGCCCTCACTGGAGTGTCTGGGGTGCTAACTGGGATGGCTGGGGCTTCTGCACATGGCTCTCACCCTCCAGGACACCTGCCTTGCTGTCCTCATGGCGGAAGGTTCCAGCAGCAGGCGTGGGAGCTGCAAGCCTCCTAGGGCCTGGCTGCATCCTGTGGTCATAGTGCCACGATACTGAAGTGCTGCCTGTGTGGGTCAGTCATTGATGGAGGGAAGGAGAAGCTGTGTGTGTGCCTCCTCCTTTGAGAGGAAAACTGCATGCTGGCAGCGGAGGGAGGTTTATCTTAAAGGACCTGAAGATATTTATCTTCTTTTTCTGCAGGAAGTTTTATCTATTATCCTGCTAGTTAAAAGTTAAGATTTGTAGGCTGCATGTTTAAGAAAGGGTGGGGGAGTGAAGTGAGTTAATTACTTTGTGGGTGCTGGGTTCTCTCCTGCCTGGGCATTTGGGAGAGAACTTGGGAATGTTCCTCACTGATGCTAGGGCTGTCTCCCGCCCACGCTTTGCCGTGTCCACAGGCGCGCGTGGCCAAGGCCAGGAAGAAGAAAGAAGCACTGTGTAGATAGCCGGCCGTCCCCACAGACATTTGCTTTAAGTAAAATGGATGTTTTTCGAATGAAGTTTGAACTGCAAATGCCAATTAATTGGCTTCTTGCAGGAGCGGTGGAGGATTCCTTCCTGCAGTGTGTGCAAAGTGGCGGGCACAGAGGCAGGCGGGCGGCGGTGACCTCTGCCCCTTGTGTCTGCCTCCCTGGAAGGCCCTTTGGTCTTGGTGGGAGCCATCGCTGTGGATGGCTGTGGCCTCTTACTTGCATGCAGTGTGTGATAGGGGCCATGGCTCTGGCTTGTGAACTGCTGAGCTCTCTTCCTGTCTCCCACTCCTGACTCTGACCCTGTGTCCTGGTTCTCTTGTGGTAAGGAGCACATTCTCCTGTTGTGTCATGATCTGCTCTACCTCCCAGAGCTCTGGCTTAAAAGGACAGCTTCCCTTTCTGAGTTTACCCACCTCCGTTGGAGTGCTGATGTTCTCAGTGTTATTCTTTTTTTTTTTTTTTTTTTGAGGAAGATTAGCTCTGAGCTAACATCTGCCACCAGTCCTCCTCTTTTTGCTGAGGAAGGCTGGCCCTGAGCTAACATCCATGCCCATCTTCCTCTACTTTATATGTGGGACGCCTGCCACAGCATGGCTTGTCATGTGGTGCCATGTCCGCACCCGGGATCCAAACCAGCAAACCCTGGGCCACTGAGAAGCGGAACGTGCGCACTTAACTGCTGCACCGCCTGGCCGGCCCCGTCGGTGTTATTCTTCATGCGAGAGTGACTCTTCGTGGCCCCACAGACCAGATTCCAAGTAGGCATTTCTCGTCGGCTCTCATTTCTGGCCTGTGTGAGGTGAAGTACAGCCTCGGAGACTTGGAGGGCAGCGGCTTGACTGGGCAGCATCCCCAGTGCTCCGGGGCTGTTGTTGCAGAGGAGCGGTCGTCAGCAAGCGAGAGGGCAGCCCCTCGTGGACAGTTGGCTGCTCCCAAGGATGCTCTGAGCTGTCAGTGCAGGTCCTCCGTGGGGCAGGTGGAGTTAGATGTGCGGGAGGCTCCTTGGGAGAAGCACCTGGGAAGGATAAGGGGGGTGTAGGGGACAGTGGTGCCCGTCTGACCCAATGGGAGGAGTTGGGTGGGAAGAGCCTCAGGCCCAGTGCTCCGAGAGGTCAGCCAGGCCCTGGGGTGATGACACAGACTGCTGTGAGAGGAGCCTCCGGGCCTGGGCAGCCGGATCCCTGTAGGCGGGTTCTCTGTAGGAGCTGAGTGCCGCCCACGGTCCCCAAGGCCTCCTGTTCTCCTCCCTAAGGAGCTCCTCCTCCCGCCTGACCCCCCCTCCAAGCCTTTGCATTTCTTGCTCCTTTTCCTGCGTCCACGGCTGCCACTGCCTGGACCACCCCCACCCGCCCTGAGAATACTCCCCAGGGGTCTCTGGCAGATCCCCAGGTATCTTTTAGCCAGAACAGTCAGCACTGCAGGCCACCCCTCCCTGTTTCCATGGTGGCCTCTCTCCTGGGGCCTCACTCTCTCTGCTGCTGCTTAGATGCTGGCACTTCTGGGCTCAGAAAGGCTCTTTCCTCCTCACTTACCACTGTCACCTTTCCCGTGGAATCCCCTCTACAGCCAGGGCTTCACCGTGACCCCACGTCTGGGCCAAGCCCTGATCTTGGCTGAGCTGCAAATCCGCTGTGAGAAACATCTACCCAGTGGGTAACAAGCGATGGTGTAGTCACAGAACGGAACGAGCCAACCACCAGAATGAAGTCCTGCGGCTCCACACAGCAAAAGTGAACCTCGAGACCTGTTGGCAGGAGGGAAGCCAGACCCCAAAGAGTCTGTACTGTGACTTCTTTATAGGAAGCTCAGAGGCTATAACCTGGTCTGTGGTGCTAGAAGTTGAGGTGGTTGGCCACCCTAGGGGCAGTGACTGCAGGGACCTCAAGGGTGCTCCTGTGGCCTTGCCTTGCTGCCCCCGGGGGTCTGAGCATGTGGGTTACACCTCTCAGCCCCCCAGCCAGACACTAGCTGGGCGTCCCACAGTCACCCCAAGTGTGTCGTACACTCCAGCCCAGCGCCCACAGAGTCCGGTGTGTCCCCTCCCACAGGGGGACTCTCCCAGTGGCCCTGGGTCCTCTGCTGAGGTTCACACTCAGTCTGTCGCCGGCTCTCTCAGCTCATTTCTTGCCCCTGAAATTCCTCCTCTTCTCCGCTGCCACATGTCCTTCTAAAATGGGAGTCTGACCACGTCTCTCCTCTGTTAAAGATCCCAAGGCTTCCGGTTGCCTTCGGGGTCAGTTCCTACCCTTTAGCATGGCAGCGAGGCCCCTGCCTCTCTGCCTGGCTCGCACCCTACACGTCTCCTGGGGTCTCCCATGCTGTCTGCACTGGCTCCTGGCTTGCAGTATTTCCCTGGTTCAGTGTCCCCCAGAACAGGTGGCTGCCCTGGCTGTTTATCTTGGGTCCCTGTTCCTCCCAGTCGGGGGAGGGTGTGGTGAGCTGTGGGGAATCAGGGCTGTGTCCTTGAAGTCTCTACCCCAGACCCTGGGCTGGGGCCACTGGTCAGGCGAGCGCTGGCGCCGTGCTGGTGGGAGAGCGGCCACTCTTGGGAGGCCTCGGGCGTGGGTGTTTGCTGAGGGACTTGTTGGACACCATGTGCCATTCCCTAGAGCGTGTTTGTTCATGAGCAAACCTCCTCCTGCACTGTGGTGCCCGACAGAAGAATGCCCATGTCGCACACTCAGTGGTCACGTGAGCACACCTGGGGCCCAGCCTGTCCTGTCCACGTGGCTCCCGGGTTCCACAAGCCAGACTAGCCTCCTGTCTCAGACGGTCAGCACGTCTTCTTTGCGGGGTTAGTTCTTAGAGGGGGTGCCTGGGTCAGAGGTGCACGCCCTCCAGGCCGTGGGCACACCCCTCATGGTGTCACACATCCACCCACACCCACCTCACGGCTCATGTCTGTCACGCCCACTTGGTGGTGCTGTGGCTGCTGGAGCAGTCTCCTTCTGCACTGCTCTTGAGAGGCCTCGGGCTGCCCCCATTCTGCACGGTCTCTGGTTGTGGCCTCCCCGTTTCACTTTGGGCTTCACACCGGGGGGGGCTCCTTCTGGAACTCCAGGAAGTGAGCTGCTTGTCTTCCTCGTGTTGACACATTTCCCCCTAGTTCTTTCAAAGAAAAATTGGTGTCCCCCCACCAGAAGGTTTTTATTTTTATTTTTTAAGGCAAATTTATCATCTTTTTTATTTCTTGGTTTTGTATTGTATAAGAAAACCTTTTGCCACTTTGAAATATTTTAAAGTTGTTCTTTTTTTTTCCTTTGAACACTTTTATGGTTTTACCTTTTGCCTTTCTGCTTGATTTGTTTATGCCATGGGTGATTTTTTTCTTCCTTTCTAAAATTTTATATTTTTCGGTAGTTTCTATAACCATGTGAAATCATTATAATATGATAAAAGACTTTAGTACAGAAGAAACTTTATTAAAGAATTCACTAGACCCACTTACGCATTTGTTGCTTCCACAAGCATGCGGTGCTGGTGTCACATGCCAGGCACTGTTGTGGGTACCAGAGACACAGCCATGAACAAAAGAGACCATTGGAGAAAGCCCTGCTCGGGGGTAGCAGTACAGGGACCGTCAGCGCAAGGTCCCCTGACGCACACGGCCACTGGGCTTCCAGACTAACGCAGAAGCAGCAGCAGAGGGTGCCCAAGGCCCACCGTTGTTGGGTGTACTGATGTTTCTCTCCCCCTCCTTTCCAGGGGCGACCTCACAGAAGATAACATGGAGACAGAAAATGCGGCAGCAGCTGCGGCCGCTGCCTTCACAGCATCATCGCAGCTCAAGGAAGCCGTGTTAGGTAGGAGCCAGCCTTCTCACCCAGTGCCTGCAAGCAGCTGTGGAGGTGGTTTTCCCCACAGAGACGGTGCTCTGATCAAGAGGGTAACGGTTCACAGGCCCTTCCGCTGCTTTTCCGCAGATAGGCCCATGCGTGGTGGGGGCCCAGCTTCCAGGGCCTCCTGGTGGCTTGGCTCTGCCTGGAATGGCACTAGCCTCGCCTGTGGCAGGTAGGGAGAGCCCCAGCTTGGCAGCTCTGTTGGTTACCATCAGCGAATGGTAGTGAAAACGCTTCCTAGCTCCTTTGGTGTTTTCCTGTTGCCTGACGTTAAAGGCCTCAGAACTTTAAAACATCAAGAATAATTTTCTCTAGAATTGTTCCAAGTAAAGTTTGATTTTATTTCCTTAAATGGCTCTTCAGTTGGACCATAGTTTAATGTAATTATGCTAATATGACTGTTGTTAAATTGGTTTTGTGAATTGATCTGAGACTCTGACTCAGGGCTGATGAGAACCTCCCCACCTGGGTCCTGTCCTGGTCCTTCCTGGATTCGTTAAGTTTCCAGATTGGCAGCTGTGTTTGTGCTTTTGCAGGAAGTGCTTTGCAGGGGTTGTAACTGATTTTCTATGTTTTCCCTTTCCCTGTCAATCACTTTGTGAGAAGTGAAGATGGCTGAAGAGGAGGAGAACCTGGAGGCAGAGATCGTGTACCCCATTACCTGTGGGGACAGTCGAGCCAACCTGATCTGGAGGAAGTTTGTGTGCCCTGGCATCAACGTGAAGTGTGTTCAGGTGAGGGTCCCATGCAGCCACACATGGCACGTGCGTCCTGGCATCAGCGTGAAGTGTGTTCAGGTGAGGGTCCCATGCAGCCACACATGGCACGTGCGTCCTGGCATCAACGTGAAGTGTGTTCAGGTGAGGGTCCCACGCAGCCACACACTGCCCATGCGCCAGGCCTTGCAGCACTGTGACTGCTAGGCAGACGGGAGAGCTTGCTCTGAGGGGTGTGACCTGTACGCTGGGGTACAGGAGGCAGAGTCCCAGGGGCTCGGGTGAGCAAAAGACCAGGGATAAGCCTTCTGGGATGGGAGAATTGTCGCTGAGGGCATGAGGGAAAGCATCTGGGATAGTAATTCATGTTAGTGGAACACAGCTGTGGAGGGAGGCTGGAAAGCAGCTTTGCTCATGTCGGGGCAGCCATGATGCTAAGCTGGGAAGCCGGCTTTATCTGGCCGATTGAAGGAGGGATGTGCTTTGGAACCACGCCTTCAGTCTCCGCGAGTGAGAGGGATGGGAAAGCTGTTCTTCCTGGCTACATGGTGGGTTAGGTACCCAGACTCCACCTGGTGCTGAGAACAGCCGAGAGTGCTAGTCAGAGTCTTTTCACAGAGCATCTTCTAGATGTCTCCTTAAGTTGGCAATAAAAGGAAGAAATACTCAGGCCGAGGGCCCGAGGATGGTGGGGCTGGAGAGAGGCAGAACTGCAGCCCGGTTTTCACCTTCAGAGCTTTGTCTGGCCCTGGTCTTCTCTGCCTTGCAGAGCTGGAGATGAGGAGGTGAAGCCCGGGGCTCCCCCGCATCATTGTTGGCAGGTTGTACCCTGTGATACTGCTGCCTCCAGGGTCTCCCCCACAGTGTTAGGGTGGGCCACTGACAATGTCCTCCCAGCCCTGCTCAGCCCCCCAGATAGAGTGAAAACTCCTGCCTCACGTCTCAGCACTGAGTGAAGAGGGAACCCTCTTGAGGAGTCCTGTGTAGCCTGTACAATCTGAAAATCTCAAGCCGAGAGTTTAGTTGTGAGCGGTTCCTGGCTGGCAGTTGCCCCAGGCATCTGACAGAAGCAAATGAAAAATTCTTTTTGGAGGAACTCATCTTTATCTCAACTTTCAAGTAATATTGGCAAAGTTCCAAAAGAAGGAGCTGCTCACGTAAAGCAAACAAGACCAGTGAGCACACAGGAAACGGAGAACCTGAGCTAGCACATGCAGGAAACAGCACTCAGGCAAGCACGTGCAGGAAACAGAGCACTCGAGTGAGCACACAGGAAACAGAGCACCTGAGTGAGAGCGTGCAGGAAACAGAGTGCCCGAGTGACAGCGCTCAGGAAACAGAGTACCTGAGCGAGCACGCAGGAGATGGAGCGCCTGAGTGAGCATGCAGGAAACAGAGTGCCCGAGCGAGCACGCAGGAAACAGAGTGCCCGAGCGAGCACGCAGGAAACAGAGTGCCTGAGCGAGCACGCAGGAAACAGAGTGCCCGAGCGAGCACGCAGGAAACAGAGTGCCTGAGCGAGCATGCAGGAGACAGAGCGCCTGAGTGAGCACACAGGAAACAGAGTGCCCGAGTGAGAGCGCTCAGGAAACAGAGCGCCTGAGCGAGCACGCAGGAGATGGAGCGCCCAAGCGAGCACGCAGGCGACAGAGTGCCTGAGTGAGCACACAGGAATAGAGTGCCCGAGTGAGAGCACACAGGCACCCAGACAGCAGAGTCCCCACAGATGCTCAGGTGATGGGATTTTGAGGCACAAATATGAAATAATGATGTTGATTTATTTCAAGAATAAAAGGCTTGAATAGGAGTAAAACATAAGCAGATTTCAAAAAATACTAGAAATAAAAAATAGAATTAAAATTGAACATTTTTGTGAATAAGTTTCACAGCAGATTAGACACGGTTGAAGAGATATTTAGAGAACTGGAAGATAGAGGTAAAGTTATCCAGAATACAGACTACAGAAATAAAAAGGGAAAGTAGAAGCAGGAGAGTCGAATGCATTATCTGAGCTCTGGCAGGAGAGCAGAGGGAGGTCAGGGAACTTCCATAACCAGTCCTCAGTTCAAGAGATGTAGCAAATCCCAGAACGAATGGATGAAAAGAAACCCACCACATTTCAAAGAGCTATGGGTGCAGTTCAGAGGGCCTTCCACTGGCTCCATCTGGGGCAGTTTGACCTCAAAATAATTAATGATAGTTTGGATTGTAACTCAAGTAAAATAAGAGCCTGTTTCTTATTTTTTGTTTCATATTTGTTGAGTTCATATTTATTTCAGTGTTTCATGGCATTTATATCAAATAAATAGGGAGAAGTAAAGCTCTTACATTAGAATGCCAGCTAATAAATGTAGAAGGAGTGATGGAGCCAGAATGCTGTGAGTGGGTGTTGAAACTCATCAGTGAAAGCTGGTTGAGGAACAGGGTATTTACTTAAGTCTCCAAATATCCCCATCAATTTGGTATTAATTACAGAGGCAAAACAGTAATTTTGCAGTGGGAAGGAAGCCTGGCAGAGAGCTCCTTAACCAACTGATTGACATTTAGGTGTCAGGATTGGGACAAACCTCCACATGGGTCTCCTAATCGAGTGACAGGAATTCTGTGACATTCCTGCCAAAAGTACATAACCTGATTCTACTTGTGAGAAATTTGTGTCATCCGACACACAAATTGAGGGACAATTTACAAAAAACTTGACCTGCGTGCTTCAAAAATGTTAAGGTTGGGAAGACAAGTGTCCTGAGGAGCTGCTCCAGTTTGAGGAGCCTGGAGGAACGTGACAGTAGGTGCAGTGCGCAGTCTGGGCTGGGTACCACATCAAATAGAAGTTGCTTTAAGGCTCTGCTTGGGGCAGTTTGTGAAATCTGAACATGGTCTATGGACTAGGTGGTATATTAACAGTAATCTTCTGATCCTAAGGGGTGCACGTGGCTACGTCAGAGGGCCTTGTTCTCAGGAAATAGACAGGAAGTGCCTTGAGCAGGGGCCTGATGTCTGCAGTTCACCCTCCACTGTTTAGAGGAGTGGTGTGCACACACGCATGCACACAGACGGAGAACAAGGAAGCACAGGGCCAGACACAGACAGTCGGTGAGCCTGGGAAAAGGCGTAGTAGTGCTCTTTGTACTTCTCTTGCAGTTATTCTGTAAGTTTGAAATAATGGCAAAATAAAAAGTTAGAAATAAACAAGAGATTTACCAGAGATAGCATCATAGTGGACTACAGAGTGAGAGGCAAAGAAGGTCCTAGAGTAGCCAAGAGCAGACACTGACTCAGGAGCAGGAACCCACTGGCAGCTGAGTCCCTCACAGCGCCCGTGGGAGCTGGAGGACGGCAGAGCTGCCTGCTTGGGCTGCAGGAGGATGTTGCACTGCATGCAGTGAGACTTTCTTTAAAACTAGGGGGGTAAGGACACTTTCAGACAAAACTGTTTGCCACCGTCAAGTCATCACTGAAGAAACGTGTTCTAAGAGACGTATTTCAGGCGGAGGGAAGTGATTCCAGGCAGTTTTTAGGTGCAAGAAGGTGCGAAGAGTAAAGGAAGTGGGAATGTGAGTCTAAGTGGTCCACTCTGTGTGACCCTGGTGGCTTGCCTTAGGAAGGTTCTAAAGAAGCATCCAGTGCTATGTGTACTGAGGTCAGGAGGGATTGAAGGAGTCACCTTAGCTCTGGACCCTGACAGCAGAGGCAGGTGCAGCGTCCACCGAAGAGCAGAGTGCAACTTCCTGACTAGTGAGAAAAGTCTGGAAGGCAAAAAGCAATCGTCTGCCCAGAGAGAGGCAAGACGACGGCGTCTGGAGAAGGCAGACTGGTGGAGGAGAGCACAGAATCCCAGTGAGAAATGCACTGCTCAGGTGGCAGCTGGATTATCCAGGTGCTGCTGGGGTGGGCCAGAGGCGATGGCTAGAGATGGGCTCACATGTGGGGGTGTGCAGAGCCTGGGCACCGTGTGAACTTCCTGCTGGCTTGGGCCAGTGGCCAGAGAGGTCTTCCGACTCCGCCTGCCTGGGCTCAGAGCCCATCTCCCAAACAGCCAAGTGAAGGGTTCACTGGCTTCCTGGGCTCAGGGAGGCAGTGTGCAGATGCTCAGGAAATGGGGAAGATGACTTCCTTCAGCAGGGCTTCTCCAGCTGGTTGCTTTTGCCATGACCCAAGCTGATGGAGACTCAGGAGCTGAGGCATTGGCGGCAGGATCATCTGGGCTAGACCTGAACACAGACAGCAGGGCACCTCGAGAGGAAGTCGCCCCCGGGAGGGGAGGTCTCAGGGAGGGGAGGGCCTAGGGAGGGGAGGCCCTGGAGGCAGCCCCAGTGCCCTGGCCTGGGTCCAGTGGTGCGTCCAGACCACAGTTGGAGCTTTTGTTTCTGTCTCTGCTGAGACTCAGTGACTCCATCTGCAGCCTGCTTGTTTTCTAAGTAAACAGAGTTTTATTTTGATTCTTTGGTTCTAATAAATGCTCATTTAACAAGATTGAATAGGATATTTTACCTTCTCAGGCCAGCTGAGCTCCAACATTGGGTGAAACTAGCAGGCCCCAGAACCCTGTGAGTGGGGAGGACAGCCCCCTGACTTTGAAAAGGATGTCTGTGCGTCTCAGTGCGAGAGTTCGGCGTGTTCTGTGCTGTGAAGGGCACTGTTAGGAGTGGGCTGGGCCGGGTGAGGGGCGCTCACAGTTCATCTGGTACTCTCTTTCTCAGGTTATTTTCATCTAAGACATGCACAGGTCTTCCTCAGGTTATGGTGGAGTTATGTCCTGATAAACCCATCATAAGTTTGAAATACTCTAAGTTGAAAATGAATTTAGCACCACTAACCTACCCAGCCTCCTGTCTCAGCCCCACCTCCCTCAGTGCTCAGAACGCCGACATGAGCCTGCAGGTGGCAGAATCACCAACACAAAGCTTGTTTTATAATAAAGTGTCAAGTATCTCGTGTAATTGATTGAGTCCTGGACTGAAAGTGAAAGCCGTCTGGTCCAGCATGGTTGTCAGTGTATTGGTTGTTCACCCTTGTGAGGGCAGGCTGGCCGGGAGCTGCGCCTGCCACAGCCCAGCATCACCAGACAGCATCGTACCAAATGTCACTAGCCTGGGAAAAGATGAAAATTTGAAGTACAGTTTCTGCTGAATGCGCATTGCTTTTGCACCATGGTAAAGTTGAAAGATTCTAGGTGGAACCGTTCTAAGTTGGGGTCCATCTGTATGCTGTTTGTTGAATGAATCACTCCTAAGAAGGTTTGCTGACTCCCATCTGCAGAGAGAGCACCACATCTCCCTGAATGGCGGGGTTGCCTCAGCTCTCCCCTGGCCCTGGTGTCTGGTGTGTCCTTAGGCAGACAGCGCCAGGTGCCCAGCTCCCCCCCTGGGCGTGGGCAGTGCCTGCCACTGCTGACAGGAGGAGGCCAGCTCCGCACTCCAGCCCCTGTGCAGGGGGGCCGTCCCTTTTGCTCCCTGACTTGTTCTTTTTCCCAAATCAAGATTGCCGCTGGCTGAATCCTAAATGTTAGATTGAGAGCCAGCCTGCTGTTCCTCTGTGCCATGGTGCTCTGCCCGCCGTCTGTGCCCCTTTCCCAGGCTGGGCTCCAGACGGGAGGCCCGGCGAGAAAGAAGGGCAGGGAGGGGCTGCATCCTGACCCTGTGCTGCTGCGCTTCCCTCCACAGTACGACGAGCATGTCATCAGCCCGAAGGAGTTCGTGCACCTGGCCGGCAAGTCCACCCTGAAGGACTGGAAGAGAGCCATCCGCATGAATGGCATCATGCTCAGGTGGGTGAGGCCGGCGAGCCACACAGCTTCAAGTGCCCGTGACTCTGTCACGCGCCCCTCCTGGCGGAAGCACAGTAGCCACTGCTGTTTCATTGTTTCTTGGTTTTTGAAAGGGAGGCACATTTTGGACATGAGAGTCAGTAGCATCCCCAGGGGCTGCCCGGCCCACTCTCTAGCCTGCATGCAACGCTGTCAGACGTGGAGGGTTTTTTGTCTCATTTTGATTCCACCAATTCTTTACCTGGCGGAACTTGTGACTACTTCATCAGTAAAATATTAACAGTGTAATAAGTGTTTGCACGTCATACGGGCCCCCAGGCGTCATCTCTCAACATAGCCTCTGTGCTCTTCTTTATGTGCATTACTTCTTACTGAAGTGGACATGCAAAGCACACAGGTCATTGGTGAGCAGCCTCCTGCCTCTGGATGAGAACGTGCTCCTGGCTTTCCACCGCAGTCACCAGCCTGGGAGAGCCAGGTCCACAGCCTACTTCTCTCTAGCCTGCGGTGCGTGTTAGTCTGGCTGGTTGTCTGCACTGTCTTTCCTGGCATGGCCAGTCTGCCTGGTGAGGGTCCTGTCTAGACCATATCTGCGTTTGGTGGCTGCATCTCAGTCTCCTCGAGTCTGGATGGTTCCTCAGCCTGTTGTGGACTCGGCAGTGCTGGCGCCCCTTGCGGCCTTCAGTGGTGGCGTGCTCTGGGGTCAGGCGTCCACTTTCTCCCCACACACTTCCTTTCCCTCTGAAATTCATTAGAAATTTGTGGGAAGGTTTGGGCCAGTTCTCAGCTACCTCACGTAGACATCAGGTCTGAGAACGCTGAGGGTCCAGGGGTCACTCCTCAGGCTCCAGTGGCCATACCGGCCTCCATGGGACCTCTCGCTCCTGTCTGTGGGAAGCTGCCGGGGCTGGTGTTAGGGCCAGTGTCTGCTCTGTGGCCGCCCTGGGTGTGTGTGCCCTGTCTCGGATGGCCTCTGACCTCTTCCTGTCAACTGCAACACAAGGAGGAGGATGCCTTCTGAGAAGCCTAGGACAGATGCTATCCAGGCTTTTAGTTCACCCCAGAGGCCACCTCCCAGGTCCCACATGCTCACGCTTTCTGCTCTGGTGGTGATGTTAGCCCCTCCTGATGTGGCCTGGCCTTCTGACCAGCCTTCCCGCCCTCCTGCCTGTGCCCATCCCCGCAGGCCTGCTGCCTGTCTGCCTGGAGACGCCAGCCGTGTTTGACGGTGTCTGGTGTGGCTGAGTTGGTTCGCTGTGCTGCCGGAGGGGCTGCTGTCCTCAACGCGTTTGTTCTTGAAGCGGCTCCCTGCTGCCCTTGGCTGTGCCTTTGCTGCCAGGGGAGTGCCTGTACCCCGTGGTTGGAGCCCTCACTCTACAGAGCTGTGTGACCCTTGCACTGGTCAAGGTGCGCGTGTTGAGACGTGTGAGGCAGAGGGAAGGGCCTGGGGAGGGCCATCCAGGAAGGCAGAGGACGTGCAGAGGGGGAATTCCCTTGCTGATAAAACTGAGGACGGGAAGTGATGCAGCCTGGAGATTGCAGGAAGCCAGAGGCACCGGGTCCTGGTTTTCGTGTGTGGGCAGAGGGCAAGCCTCCTCCTGAAGGGCTTGGCACCTCTCTGTTTCACAGTTGGCTGTATAGCACGCGGCTGTGCCACTGCCAGTGCCTTTGTTAGCTGTGGGTCTGCTCCCTGGGGGCCTGCGGATGGCAGAGCATCCTGGAAAGGCCTAGCCCCACAGTGCTCGACCAGCATCTCGAGGACACCCGCCAGTCAGGGCCCCATTTCTCCCTGGGGGCACTGGCCATTGCAGTTACACTGCCTGTGGCCACAGTCACACACAGGCCACCAGGGCCAGCTGCCTGGCTGCAGCAAGTCCCCGTGCTGGCTGAGAGCTTTGTGCTGGAGGGGTGACAGAGGCCTGTCTGGGAGCTTCTGTGGAGCCCACCTCCGCCTCCTGAAGGCTTGGCCTTGGTTAACCACTCTGTAGCCACCACCTCTCCTGGGATCTGCTCCCAGACCCCGTTCCTTGCAGTCGCGCTCGCAGGCGCCCTGGCCGCGGCCTTGGGTGCAGCGGGTGACACTCTTGTCCCTCCTCTGCCACAGGAAGATCATGGACTCCGGGGAGCTAGACTTCTACCAGCACGACAAGGTCTGCTCCAACACTTGCCGCAGCACCAAGATCGACCTCTCGGGAGCCCGCGTGTCCCTCAGCAGCCCCACGTCAGCCGAGTACATCCCGCTCACGCCTGCCACGGCTGACGGTACGTGCTGGGGCTGAGGCTTTGCTCTTGCTGGCTCAGCATGACCCAGCCCCACTCTGGCTCCCGCCTGCAGAGGTGAACAGGAGGTGAATGTGCCTGCTGCTTGGGCCTCTGTGCGTGCACACATGGCAGCCTGCTGTCCCCTCTGGGCCAACGGTGTCGGTGGCCACCTCTGGCTGAGTTGCTGTTTTCATCCACAAGGGAGATTAAAGTACTTTTTCTTTTTAAGCCATTTTTGTTGTAAAATATAATAACTCATGTAGAGAAGCATATAAGAACAGTAAGGCCGAAGTCCAGTGCCCACACCACCAAGTTTGACCCATCGGGGGCTCCCCTCATGTCCCGTCCAACCCCCACCCTCCCCTTGCAGCTGCGCCCCAGCTGGGGGCCCACTCTTCCTGCAGCACTTGGCGCTCTGCTTGTGTGTGTGCGCGCGTGCTCCCTGCCGCTTGGGTTTCCACCGACGTGCTTAGCTGTTCTTCCCTGTTGATATCTCTTGCTCCGACTTGTAGAAGGACTATGAGTTCTTTCCAGGTTTTTGAGTAGAGAAATGCTCTTTAAAGCTGCAGTGAGAGTGAAATCAGGTCCTGAGCTCCCTGTTCGTGTCACCCAGGGATGATCCCAGTGTTGCATTTCCACTGGTGTCACTTGGGTTGCCCCTACACTGTCACTCCATGGGGTCAGTTTGGGCATGCTGCCGTGTGTCCAGGAACCGTCCTTATCACTGACCAGACAGTGGTCAGTTGGGAGGCCTTGCCCTGTACTTGGGAGGAACGAGAGGGAGGCCGGGGGCAAAGGCGAGGTCCTGCTGTTTACCCCAGATGTGCTCCCTGCGCCCTGCCTGAGTGGGCTGGCGGCTGCAGTGCGGACAGCTGCTCTGGTTTGGTCCTTCTTGGGCGCTCCGGGAACACACAGGTTGCCAGTCAGCTCTTTCCTCGTCCAGTGGTTACAGTTGGCAGTGATGAGGCGTTTCTGCACCAAAGCCCCAGGCTGGGTCCTGGTTTGGTTCCCTGGACGGCGCGAGGCAGTGTGGGGAGGGGCCGGATCACAGCCAAGCCCCTCCTCCTGGAGACACATTGGAACATGTGTTCCACTCCCGGTGGGCCAGTAGCTTTCCTGAGAACTTGGACTCAGTTCCTGAGAACTGAGGGTCACGTTGGGTTGTTGGGTTCAGACCCTCTGCTCCGTCTTATGACAGGCAGCCCATCATAAGCAGACTGACCTCTGAGGAAGGGCCGGGCTCTGAGCGCTCCTGTCAGTGCACATGTCCGGTGAAGTGCACGTCGGGTTTAGGATTTAGTTCTTTGAACTCTGTTGTCCCTTGATGATTTGGCCAGTCTGTCTATCGCTTTACTTAAACTCATCTGTGTGGTGGTTTCTTCAGCCAGAGTCTGTGAGAGCAGCTGGCTCGCCTGTTGTGGAGTTAGTCAAGGGTTTTGTATCAGCTCAGAGTGAAAACATCCGTTCGTGACCCCGATCATTCCCAGTGTGTGATATTCCCCAGCATGTTGTCTTTGCCGGGTGTGGAAGAGGCCAGCATGAGGGGGAGAAGCTCACGCAGACACCAGCCGGCTGCCAGGCTTGTTTAAAAGCCTGGTCCCAATAGAAACAGCGCCAGATGGCCAAGCCAGGGGCATCCAGGTCATGCTGCAGGCCCGAGGGCGGGAATCGATTAAGCCAAAGAGGATAGCGTCTGTCTCTCAAAGCCCCACGTCTTCTGATGTAGAGAATGCAAACACAAGAGATACCCAGACACATGGTGGCTTCAGTGAAACAAGACGCAAGGGGAGGAAGAAGTCCAGGCATGATGGACTCAGCGTGCAGCATGGCCCTGTGCCGCGCTCGCGGGAGAGGAAGACAGGCGGAGGAGCTACCATCTGGCGCCTAACTGTCGAGCCCTGGAAGCTCCTGGGGAAGTTATAAATGCAATGGAAAGAGCAAAATGTTGAGAGCTGTTGAGACTGTGTGATGGGCTCGAGGAGATCTTTTAGTTCTTCTTTGTGTTTGAAAGTGTCTGTGATTGGAAATTTTGAAAATAAGTTTCAAGTGTGAGGCAAGTCAGTCCTTTGTCGCACTAGTGCACGTTTGTGTCAGTTTTGTGAAAATTGGTGCAAAGGAGAGATTCAGAGCTCATACTTTGGGGATAGGTTAGGCGGGCGAGGCTGACCGCTGTTCCATCTTGTTGCAGTGAATGGGTCTCCTGCCACCATCACCATAGAGACCTGTGAGGACCCCAGCGACTGGACCACGGCCATCGGAGGTACAGGTCCTTCCCGGGGCTTCTTGTGGGTGGAGGGCCTGGGGCAGGAGTCGGCTGTGCTCGGCAACAGAGCAAGGCTCCCCCCGGTGCTCACCCTCAGGCAGATGCAGGCGGGGCCGGTGGAATCACCTTCTTGGAGAAAGTGGCCCTGCAGTGGGGGGAGCTCTGCCTTTGGCCGGGCACCAGCAGCTGTCCCCCAGGTGCTTGGAGGCTGTGTTCAGTGCCATTTCCTGTGGGCCGACCCCTTGGACTTCGCATGTGAACACGCCTAGGCTGACTGAGGCCCAGCTCAGTGGGAGGGGGATGCTGCTGACCCCCAGAGCTGTGTCCTCCTGGCAGTCCTTTGCTCCTTCCTGTGGTTGGAAGCCCCTGGTGAGGCTGCCCATGTAGGACTCTTCCTGCTCTCTGAGCCTCTCCTTCCCTCACAGATGACACCTTTGCTTTCTGGCGAGGGCTCAAGGACGCTGGCCTGCTGGACGAGGTCATACAGGAGTTCCACCAGGAGCTGGTGGAGACCATGAAAGGCCTGCAGCAGCGGGTGCAGGATCCTCCCCTGCAACTGCGAGGTAAGGGGGCTGTGTGTCTGCCCTGGCCTTGGTGGGTGCCGCCCCTGGGGCCTCGTTCTACTCCTGAGCAGTGGCAGGATGGCTGGCTACCTCAGGATGCCACCGGGTGCAGCCTGCTCCTTGCAGCTGCGAGCTGAGCCCAGCAGCGTCTCCCTCCAGGCCTTTCCTCTGGGAGGGAGCTGAGTCCTAAGCTAGGCTGAGCTTCTGGTGGTGAAGGAGGTGATGGCAAGACCCGCCTCTCCCAGGCTGACGTGTGTGTTTCTTGGGCATCTCTGGTTGGTCTGGAGCCCCGAGGAGCCGGCCCTGGTCCTGTCCTGTTCTCACTGTGCTCACCTTGCCCCTTTAAGATGCCGTCCTCCTCAACAACATCGTGCAGAACTTCGGCATGCTGGATCTGGTGAAGAAGGTGCTGGCCAGCCACAAGTGCCAGATGGACCGTTCACGGGAGCAGTACGCCCGCGACCTGGCGGGTGCGTCCAGGCGGTAGAGTCAGGCTTGGCGGCTAGGGCTTGCCTCTCTGGGCTGTGTGCCTGCACGACTGTCCCTAGTCACAGCCACGCAGGGAAGCTTTTCCTTAGAGGGCTATGGAGGCAGAGTGTGAAGTCCTGGACAGACCAGGAACGTGCTTAGTGCTGCCATGCAGGGAGTCAGTGGTGCCTGGACTGCCGTAGTCAGACCGCCATGTGGAGAGCATAGTCACTTGTCTTGTGCTTTGGTGACTCACTACATAGTTACTTCTAAGAGCCAACTAGAGACGCGGCAAAGGCCGACTGTGACCCCCAGAGCTCACCTTTGACCTCTGTGCCTCTTCCCCAGCGTGCCCCTGGTGCCTGGACTTATGGGGGTGTGCATGTGTGTGCACACGTGTAAAGTGGGCTGGTTTGACCTGTTTTTATCTTAATATGTCACAAGAGCAACTTTCCCTGCAAAGGGAGGGTGCTGTTGAGGAGAATGGGCGGGTCTGGCAGCTCAGAGGTGCTGCCTTTGAGACGGCATTTCTGCTGCCTTGGCGGGACAGGTCCCTGGGTCAGGGCGGGCCCCGGGTCAGCGCAGGGTGTGCATGGTCTTACGCTCTGTCTCCACATACCTGCACTGATGCTCTGCCCCGTCTACCCGCAGCCCTGGAGCAGCAGTGTGACGAGCACCGCCGACGGGCCAAGGAGCTCAAGCACAAGTCGCAGCACCTGAGCAATGTGCTCATGACACTGACGCCCGTCTCCCTGCCACCCCCCGTGAAGCGGCCCCGGCTCGCAAGGGCCACGTCCGGGCCGGCTGCCATCGCCTCTCAGGTGCTCGCCCAGTCCGCGCAGATTGCCCTCGCCCCGGGCATGCCTGTCTCCCAGCTGACCAGCGTGCCGCTTGGCAAAGTGGTGTCCACCCTGCCATCCCCTGTGCTGGGCAAGGGCTCCCCCCAATCTGCTCCTGCCAGCTCCCCGGCCTCACCACTGCTTGGGGGCTACACAGTGCTGGCCTCCTCGGGCACCACCTTTCCTAGTGCGGTGGAGATCCACCCGGACGCGTCCAGTCTCACGGTGCTGAGCACGGCTGCCATGCAGGACGGCAGCACTGTGGTCAAGGTGGTGAGCCCGCTGCAGCTGCTCACCCTGCCCGGCCTAGGCCCCACCCTGCAGAACGTGGCCCAGGTGTCACCCGGGGGCAGCACCATTGTGACAGTTCCCACGGGGGCCATGGAGAGTGCTGTGGCTGCCCCAGGGCCTGAGGAGCACACAGCCACCATTGAGGTGGCCGCCCTGGCGGAGGGCCATGAGCACAAGTAGCCATCAGCAGAGGGCGAGGCCCCTCTCAGGCACAGGGATGGCTGCCTCTCCTCAGGCCGTGGCCGGCAGAACATGGCACCAGCGTCTGGAGGGTCACGTGGGGCTGCTGAACCAAAGAGGAGCCACCGAAACAGTGGAGAGAAGAGAGAGGGACAAAAATGCAGCTGCCTCTGGCGCCTGTCCCGCGTTCTGAGCTTCTCCCCTTCTTTCTTGGGAAATATATTTTTCCATCTGTTGCTTATTAATACTGTTTACACATTGGGCCTTGATCAGGAGCCAGGCGGAGGGGACAAGGCCTAGGTGCAGCCGGGTGCCAGGAGCAGCCAGGGAGGGGGTGCCTGTGGACCCGCAGGCCTGCGCTGCCTGGGGGCACGTGACTAGCACTTGTCTTGGGAACCGTCCCCAAGTGTGGAAACCCGTGGATCCTATGGATTTGGTTTCTTCCCACAGTTTTCTGTAGGTTTAGTGCAGCCACATCCTGTTCCTCATCTCTGGAACAGGCATCAGTGGGGCCGCAGGTCTGCACGTGGTTCAGGTCTGGGGGCTCCCGGGCACCCAGGGGTTGGGGTGCAGAGCCCAGGGGCACCCGCCTGAGCAGAGGGGGCTGAAGGCCACAAGCAGCACGCGCTTCCTCTCTCTGCCCACAGGCGAGAATGGGGACACCCACCTCCCCTCACCCGGCAGGTGCTCAGGGGCCACTGTACATGCACCGTGGGTGTTTTTAAGTGACTTGTTTAGTAGGCTTCTAGGAAGAGTCAAGTTTGTAGCATTTTCAACCTAAACGATGCTTAGTGCCTAGGCTTCCTGAATCTGCTCTGGGTTCCAGAGTGTTTTGTACAAAACAGCTGTTGGGATGGCCCGTGGGTGACCAAGTGCTGGGGAGGTCTGCCGTTCTCCCCTATGAGCCCCCAGCACTGAACTGGCCCCCCTAGGGGAGTGTGATGGCGGGTGTGCTCCTGGGGCTTTGGTCCTGGGGGTGGGAGCCTAACTAGCACAAGACAGGAGCTGTGGAGGGTTCCCACAGGGTGGAGATGCCCCTTCAGATCACGGGCTCATCGTCGCTCCCTGTGCTCAACCTGCTGGTGCGGCCAGCATAGCAGCCTCAGCCTGGGACCCCCCACGCCCCCCCACCTGGAGGCGGCTGCACCCTGCTGGCTGACACCGGTGCCCCAGCGTGTGTGAGGCGGCTGCCTGGCAGGCTCGGCCGGGCCACTCCCCTCAAGGTGGGGACCTGGGTGCTCCTGGGAAGGGCTGTTCCTGGGCATCTGCAGTTCTCATTTTGGACTCAGGAAGACCAGGCAGGGGCCGCTCTGTAGGCCTTAAGCTGTCGCCAGCAGGGTCCCCGGCCACCCCTAGACGACCTGCCAGCTCTGTCACCGCTGCCACCCACAGTGGGGGAGGGGCCCCTGAGAAAAGCCACCACCCCACCTCACGCTCTGAAGAGAACTGGGCTCCGTCTGTCCGTCCTTCCGCCCATCAAGTGCCCCAGAACCCCCTCAGAGGGCCTCGCCCCACGTCAAGCTACTGAGGTTGTTGTTTTGTTTTCTTTGTTATGTTTTGTCTGCTGTTGTCATGGGCCAGCTGGTTGCAGCGTGCTCTTTACTCGTCGGTGTACATACTCCTTTTTTAAGCTCATCTTCACTGAGTCATGAATCCTGTTACACGTGGAGTGTGACCCTGTGTGTGGGTACCCCTGGCCCGCCCACCCATCCACACCAGCTCAGACTGTATTAATACCATGTCGCTGGTAAAACTGTCTTGCCCGTGGAGCCTTTGTCAGAGTTGGAGGAGCCCGCTTGTACCGGGAGTGCTGGACGGAAAGTTCACTTCAGAGCCATCTACACGGAATCACACACAGCTTCAGAATCAACACCCAGCCCCTTATTCCATCCCGGGACATTCGGATGCAGGGCTGGGAGGCTGTGTCCAGTACTCCCTAGGTCCGCTCACTCGTGGACATCCGTGTCTGGCAGGGCCCAAGCCCCAGGCTGCGGGGAGGGGTCCGCCGTCCTCGAGGAAACCTCAGCCACTGGGGAAGGGGTCAGTGCGCTCTGTGGGCGCCGGCCCGCGCCCCACCCCCAGTCTCCTTGGGGCAGAGCGACAGGCTGTCCCAGTGCCTGTGCATTGAATGCTGGGAAGGCAGGGTCAGGTTTGGTTTTTCCCGTCGGTGCTCAGAGGCAGCCTGGGGAAGGGAAGCATCTGAGTTCTACTTTGTATGTTGTTTTGCAAGTATCCGCTCGGTACTTTGATTTAAAATAAAAACGTTTTTCATAATTTGTTTCTTGTGATGACAGGTTGTAGGGGGGGTCAAATCACATGTAAACGCCTGCCCGCTGCCTGCAGTGCTGGCTCACATGTGCTCACGCTCCAGTCACATGTAAGCACATGCCCGCTCCCTGCAGTGCCGGCTCACGTGTGCTCATGCTCCAGTCACGTGTAAGTGCGTGCCCACTGCCTGCAGTGTTGGCTCACGTGTGCTCACACTCCGACATCTGCCCTGGAGAAAGTGCTCTGGGGGCCCCGAGGTCACAGCTGTTTTTAACAGCAGAGGTTCTGCTGGCGTCCTCTTTCTCCTGTGTGCAGCGTCTTCCAGAGGCCAAGGCACGTCGTCGCCCTGACCTGTGGCCACGGCCCGTGGAGCATGTGCTGCAGGTCCTCACGTCTCTGCGTGCGGTCGGACTTAACTTGTAACGTGGCAGTGCTGAGACACTGGGTCCTGAGACGGCGTGTGGGGCTGCTGTGCTGATGTGTGAAGGGCCAACCCCTGTGCATACCGCTGAGCTGGGGCAGCCGGGCAGGAGAGGGTGGCACAGCCGGGATGTGAACCTTCCCCGACATCTGGCTGGGGCTGCCTGCCCTCTCTCCACCCTGCTCCTGTCCCCGGTGGGAGTTCCTGCTGGTGCCCAGAGCTGGGGGTCTTCCTGCCACGTCTCCAGCAGCTGTTCCCTGCCTGCGGGATTGTCACCCTCAAGTCCCTGGTGGAGAACAAGCAGAGGTGCTCCCTGTGGGGTGGGGCAGCTGTTTCGTGCAAGGGCGGGTGGCGGGGAGGCCTGTGGGGAAGAGGGATGGCGGGCAGCCCGCAGGAGATGGGCGTCCCAGAGTTGTGTGGGGAGCACATGCGGCTTTCTCTGGTTGGTCCCGAGTTGGAAGCAGGACAGCTGTGGGGACTGCTGTTGGTGACAGGGCCTTGACCGTCCAGACCGAGAGCAGAGGCTGTGGATCCGTTGTGCCTCGGGCTCCACACAGCTCTTTCTAGGGGTCACTTGTCTGCCATACCTCTGCTAACGATGCCTTGAAGCTCCCTACACCCGTCAGGAGGAAAGCCCTCAGCCACGCTGTGGCTCTTCCTCACCTGTGTTTTTGGCGGAGGCTCTGCCGCCACTGCCTTCTGCGGGGACACTCAGGGGCGCTGCAAACCTGGTGGATGGCTGCTCCCCACTCCCATGTCCTCAGCTGTGGAGCGGCTGGGGCTGGAGACTCTGTGGCATGTGGAGCTGACTCCTCTGAGCAAGGCACAAGGCTCCTGCTCCGGGGCCTGTGAACCAGCCAACAAGCAGTCTCAGGAGTGGACGGTGTCGGGCTAGTAGTGACAGCACAGCCCTGTCCAGGGACAGAGAGCACGAGAGGGCCGGGTGGTGTCAGTGCTTCAGCGAGCTGGAGATCACAGCATGGAGGGGGCAGTAGGAAGACCGAAGAGGGCCCAGGGCCAGAGCAGTGTGGTCACCATGGCCCAAGACGGGTGGAGGGGACCTGTCTTGGGAAAGGGGAGCTCAGGAGGCTGGCCCGAGCAGCTGGGTGGATGGTGGTGCCCCCTAGAATTGTGTCCTGGGCCATCAGATCTGAGCTGCCCACAGATACCGCGGCAGGAGTGGCCCCAGGTGAGACCCCACAGGAAGGGTATGGCAGCACACTCCTTAGCTCCCTATTTATTGCAACAGAGGATGTGCACGGAGAAGCACCCGTCACTCAGAAGGGTGAGTTCCCAGCGGGGACCCCTGCACCCAGCACCTGGACCAAGGGCAACAAGGACCCTGACTCTCAAAGCCCATGTTGTTTCCTCCGACGTTCCAAACCGTGATAGTGGAGTTGCACGGTATGGACTCTGTGGCGGCCTCTGGCCACGTCGTGTGCACTGGTTCCTGCAGCCTTGGCCTGGACATTAACGCCGGGAGAAGCAGTGCTGGTGAAGAGAAGGATCCAGAACCAAGCTCTGGGGAAGGTGGGAGTTCTTGCAGGCGGGGAGTTTGTGGAGCTCCCACTGGTGGAAGCTGTTTTGTTCCAGCCTTGGGTCAAGGTTCCCCTTCAGTCTCAACTTTTATCCTGCAGCGACTTGCATAACACTCTCAAAACCCGGTTCTTTGATTATTGAAAGCATATTAAAGAGGGTCAAAGAGCATGGGTGCAGCCTCTTAACACAGCCCACAGGGCAGACAGAGGGACCCCTGCTCCTCCCCACGGGCTGGCCGCAGGTCTGCTGGGAGCAAAGCCTGAGTCCTTGCATACCGGAGAGAGTGTGGTCTGTCTACACGTTCCTCCTCGAGGCTGCACTGGGCGCTCCTCGTGCTCAGCCCCCTTGCATGTTGGGCATGGCTGGCCTAGGAATTTGCGCTCAGGAAGAGCCATGTGTATGCCGCAGGCGCTCACCGCATGCGTGTCGGACATCCTGATGCCCAGTCTCCTCGAGAGGGAGCAGGGGGCTCTAGACCTTGTCCTCCACTCTGTGTCCAGGGTTCGCCCACGGCTCCCTGACCCCCAGCCTCAGCCCTCTCCCGTGTGGTCTGCATCTCCCAATATCCCAGCAGCCCCCGCACAGAGCCCTGCCCTGTGGCCACACCTGCCTCCCCCCATCTTCTGTCTCAGGAGGGGCACCGGCACCCAGTCAGGCGCCCGGGCTGGAAAGGAGTCGATTCCCCACCCCCACCCTCAGTGTTAGGGGCCCTGGCTCGGGAGAGCCCCTCACCTCTCCTCTCCATCTCTCCTGTCCCTGAACAGGCCGGCAGAGTCGGCTTGCCAAGGCCACTCTCTAACTGGTCTCCCACTTCAACACCTGTCAGCTGCAGTCTGATCTAAGACCTAAACCTCCACTCCGTCCCCAAAGCCTCATGGGCCTCGTGCCCCCTTCCCCCGGATCAGAGGCTGGGTCCTTGCCTCTTTCCCTGTTGTGGAGATACTGCCCTGGAACCACATCAATTCTTGTAAATGGCCATGTGTGCTTGAAAACAAAATGTGTGTTTTCTCTGGGCCGCATGCGTTCCTACATTTTCTATTGGATCAAGCTCACTGACTTGTTGGGCGTTTCTTTCTTTCTTTCTTTCCTGTTTTTTTGTTTTTGTTTTGTTTTTTTTTGCTGAGGAAGATTCTCCCTGAGCTAACATCTGTGCCAATCTTCTTTTTTGTATGTGGGTCGCTGCCACAGCATAACCACTGACAAATGGTGTAGGTCCATGCCTGGGAACTGGAGTCAGGCTGCCCAAGCAGAATGTGCTGAACTTAACCGCTAGGCCACAGGGCCGGCCCTGGGCATTTCTATATTTATATTTACTTATTGGTCAGCTTGACCTCTCAGTTTCTGAGAGAGGTGAGTTACAATCTCTCTTTGGGGTGGTGAATTTGTTTGACATCTCTTAAATAAAATAGACTTAAAATTTTATTATTTATTGCTTTATTTATTATCATTTATTTATATTTACTTTAAGAGCAGTTTTAGGTTCATAGCAAAACTGAGAGGCAGGTACAGAGATTTCCCATATACCCTCTGCCCCACACATCATAGCCTCCTCCATATCAACATCCCCCACCTGATGGTGCATTTGTCACAGTTGAAGAACCTGCGTTACACATCAGAATCACCCAGAGTCCATCGTTTACAGAAGGTCCACTCTTGCTGTTGTACATTCTGTGGCTTTGCACAAATGTTCGAGGACGTGCATCCATCCTTATAGTATCACACAGAGTAGTTTCGCTGCCCTAACCATCCTCTGCTCTACCTTCATCCCTCCCGCTACTCCCAGGCAACCTCTCATCTTTTTATTGTCTCCATAGTTTTCCCTTTTCCAGAATATCTTATAGTTGGAATCATGCAGCATGTAGCCTTTTCAGATTGGCTTCTTTCACTTAGTGATACTCATTTAAGTTTCCTCCACGTCTTTTCATGGCTTGACGGCTCATTTCTTTTCATCACTGAATAATATTCCATTTTCTGGAATTCATCTTGAAGTTTATTTATTCATTCACCTTGAAGGACATCTCCAGTTTTGGCAATTATGCGTAAAGCTGCTTATAAACATCTGTGTGAAGGTTTTTGTGTGGACATAAGTTTTTAACTCCTTTGGATAAATACCAAGGAGCATGATTACTGGATCGTATGGTAAGAATAGGTTTAGTTTTGTAAGAAACCACCAAACTGTCTTCCAAGGTGGCTGTATCATTTTGCATTCCCACCTGCAACAAATGAGATTTCCTGTTGCTCCACATCCCCACCAGCATTTGGTGTCAGTCTTCCAGGTTTTGGCCATTCTAATAGATATGTAGTGGTGGTATCTCACTGTTGTTTTAATTTGCATTTCCTTGATGACATATGATGTGGAGTGTCCTTTCATGTGCTTATTTGCCATCTGTATATCTTTTTTGGTGAGATATCTGTTCAGGTCTTTTGCCCATTTTTTAAACAGGTTTTTAGCTTTCTTATTGTTGAGTTTTGATAGTTCTTTGTATATTTTGGATAACAGAACTATATCAGGTAATGTCTTTTACAAATATTTTCCCCTAGTCTGTGACTTGTCTTCTCCTTCTCTTGACAGCATCTTGCAGAGTAGAAGTTTTTAATTTTAATGAAGTCCAGTTTATCAATTCTTTCTTTCATGGATTATGGCTTTGGCGTTGTATCTAAAAAGTCGTCACCAAACCCAAGGTCATCTAGGTTTCCTCCTCTATTATCTTCTAGGTGTTTTATGGTGTTGCATTTTGCGTTTAGGTCTATGATCCATTTGAGTTAATTTTTATGAAGTATGTAAGGTCCGTGTTTAGACTCATTTTTGTGCATGTGGATGTCCAGTTTTCCAGTACCATTTGTTGAAACAATTGTCCTTTCTTCATTGAATTGATTTGCTCCTTTGTCAAAGACTAGTTGATTGTATTTATGGGAGTCTATTTCTGGGCTCTCCATTCTGTGCCGTTGGTCTATTTTTCTATCTTTCACAAATACCACACCGTCTTGATTACTGAGTAATAAGTCTCGAAGTCAGGTAGTGTCAGTCCTCCAACTTTGTTCTTCTGCTTCAATATTATTTTGGCTTTTCTGGGTCTTTTGGCTCTCCATATAAACTTTAGAATCAGTTTGTGTATATCCTCAAAAGAACTTGCTGGGATTTTGATTGGGATTGCATTGAATCTATAGATGAAGTTGGGTGCTTTCTATATTTTCAGGTTAGGTTATTAGGTATATACATGTTAATGGTTTATCTAGCTTCTTGGATAGTGTTTTTCAAACAGTGGTAACACAATTTAGTGGGTTGTAAAACCAGTTTAGAAGAGAGTGTTTTCTTAAACATGGAGGAATAGAATACAATAGAACAAAACAGAATGTAGTAGAACAGAATAGAATAGAAATTTCAGAGTGTGTCACGTGTATTAAAATTACTACTTTGGGAAATGTTAGTTGCAAATCCCGGTCAAAAAAGTTTGAAAAACCCTTTTTCATTAAGTAGTGTTCCTTCCTGGTCCTATTTATTCTGTGGGGGGTTTTTGGCCCTAAACTCTAGGTTGTCTTACGTTAATATTGCTATGTCAGCATTTATGTATTTGTTTTTGGGTGGTAGATGCCTGGCATATATTTTTCCCTTTCAAAAAATTCATTCATTCATTCATTTTTTGCTGAGGAAGATTTGTCCTGAGCTAACATCTGTGCCAATCTTCCTCTTCCACATATTTTGTATGTGGGTTGCTGCCACAGCATGGCTGCTGACGAGTGGTGTCCATGGGAAGCAAACCCAGGTTGCCAAAGCAGAGCGCGCCAAACTTAACCATCAGGCCATGGGGCCAGCCCCTCCTTTTTTATTTTTAATCATATTGTGTCTCTGTGTTTTAGTGCATCTCTAGTAAGCAGCAAATGTTTGTGTCTTCCTTCTCTTAGCATCCGACGTGTGGCTCTCAGGCTTTTGGTGGTGTGGTCCTTTTACGTTTATTGTAAGGACTGACATGCTGGGACCATGTCTCCTGGTAAGTCGCCCTGCAGGCAAAAGTGTTTAGAGTTTGCTGACTTGTGCTGTCTTCCAAGTTGGGTCTGCCTTTTCTTTCCCACTTTTTTTTCCTATAATATGGATGACTCTCAGCTCTCTTCTGTGTGGTGGCTTTAAAACACCCGCAAACTCCACAACACTCCCCCCTGCAAAAGCTGGAGTCTAATTTCCCTTCCCCAGATGTGAGCTGGCCTTAGTGACTCACCTTTAGTGACGAGGATGTGGCAGAAGTCATGCTGTTTGACTTCTGAGGCTGGATTGGGAAAAGGTGATAGTTTCCACCCGCCGTTCTCTCTCTCTTTCTGTCTCTCAGAACATGCCCCTTCTGGAGCCTGAGCTGCCATGTTGGAGACCACGTGGAGATAGAGACAGATGCTCAAGGAGCCCCCACCATTGCAGCCCCCAGCCCAGGTGCCAGACGTGGAGTGAGGTGCCTCGGATGACCCCGCCACAGAATCTGAGTCTTCTGGCTGAGGCTTGGGCATCACGGAGTGGACAACAGCTGTCCCTGCTGGTCCCTGTCTGAATTCCTGACCCACAGGACTCATGAACATAAATAATGGTCACTACTGAGTTCTGGGGTCGTTTGTGACACAGCTACATTAACTGGGGCATACTGTGTCTTGATCAGCTTCTCTCCACCTGAGCCACACGTGAACACTGCATCTGGGTCCTGTTCACTGTTTGGTGGCCTTAGGGGCTGGACCAAGGGAGGGGTTCATCTGAGTGGCTTTCTTTCTGTTGGGATGGCTAAGGCTGGAGGCTCTTCTGCATGAGGCTGGGTTTCCACAGGGTAATTTTGCCTTGGCCTCAGCCAGGACTCACAGGTTTTCAGATCAGAGTCTAGGTGGTTTTCTTTGCTCAGGGTACCTGCACCATGCGGGTATGATGAATCTGTGTACCACTGACCTGGTTTATAATAATCTCTCTGTTCTTGAACTTCATGTACCTGAAACCATACATTAAATACTCTTTCGGGTCTGGCTGCTTTCACTCAACACAATGTTTTTGAGATTCCTCCATGCTCTTGTGTGTATCAGTCATTGTTTTTTCCTGAGTAGTATTTCATTATACAAATATTCCATAATTTGGTTATCTGGTAGCCTGACGATGGATGTTGGAGTTGTTTCCAGTTTTTGCTCCTATGAGTGAAGCTGCTGTGCACCTACAGGTACAAGTCTTTGTGTGGACAGTCAACACCCCACCCCAGGCTTTGTGAAGATCGAAGACGTGTTTTCATTTCTCTTGGAGAGATACCTAGGAGTGGAATTGCTGGGTCATAAGTAGACGTTCCTTTAACTTCATTAGGACCTACCAAACTGTCTTTCACAGTGGCTGCCCCATTTTGCATTCCCATCAGTGATGTTTGAGAGTTCCTGCTGCTCCACATCCTCGCCAGCACTAGGTATTGTCAGTCTTTCTAAACTTAGTCATGCTGCAGTGTTCAAAGTGGTATCTCCTTGGGTTTGGATTTGCATTTCCCTGGTGGCCAATGACGTCAAGCACCTTTATAATGTGCTTGTGGCCTTTTGTATATTTTCCTATATGAAGTGTCATTTCAAATATTTTATTCATTTGAAAAAAACTGAGCTTTTTTTTTAAATTGAGCTTTTTTTTTTTTTTTTTAAGATTGGCACCTGAGCTAACATCTGTTGCCCA
Source organism: Equus quagga (assembly GCF_021613505.1). Taxonomy (NCBI): domain Eukaryota; kingdom Metazoa; phylum Chordata; class Mammalia; order Perissodactyla; family Equidae; genus Equus; species Equus quagga. The sequence goes on along the minus strand of NC_060278.1, from coordinate 111,345,785 downwards.
TCTTCCTTTTTCTTCTTCTCCCCAAAGCCCCCCAGTACATAGTTGTATATTCTAGTTGTGGGTCCTTCTGGTTGTGCTGTGTGGAACACCTCAGCATGGCCTGATGAGTGGTGCTAGGTCTGCGCCCAGGATCCAAACCTGGGCTGCCAAAGTGGAGCGCATGAACTTAACCACTCGGCCATGGGGCTGGCCCCTAATTGAGTTTTAAGATTAAAAAAATAATGTGCATACAGTTCTTCACCAGATATGTATATTTTGAATTTTTTTCAGTCAATGGCTTGCCTTTTCATTTTTCTCACTGGCGTCTTTGGAAGAGCAGAAATTTTTGGTATTTATGACATCCAGTTTATCAACTTTTTCTTTTACATTAGTGCTTCTCATGTCCTTTTAAAGAAATATTTGCCTACCCCAAGGCGGTGGAGATTTCTTCTAGAAGCTTTGCAGCGCACCCTTGACTGTCAGATGACTCATCTTGAGTTCCTGTTTTGTGTGATGTGATGTGCCACTAAAGGTTCATTTCTTCCTTGTCGTCTGCGAAGCTGTCCCGGCACCGCTGGTTGGAAAGGCTGTCCTTGGCCTGCTTTGGTGCCCTTTCAAGAAGACCAGCAGAAGGCAGGTATGGGTCTGCTCCAGAGTCCCTCCCGCGGGTCCCCGCCTCCAGTTACCTCTGTCCAGCGTGTGCTGGGCTGCAGAAGAGCAGCTCCTCGTGTCTCCAGCCCAGCCAGCGCCCACCGTGCTGCAAACGCTCGCTCGTCACGAGCTCTCTCTTTGCAGGACCAATCTGCTCTTACGGCTGCAGGTCCCAGAGGCACCGGATGTGAGCCAGTGTGACTGGGGAGCGGGCCTCCCCTGGCAGGTGACGGGGCGGGCGGCACGCTGAGCAGTGAGGCCCGGAGGCCAGCAGCGTGGACTTGAACCTCCGGCGTCGGCAGCAAGCCAGTCTGTGTCTCCGGGGAGGAGACCGCGGGCCGGCCTCCGAGGACCCCGAGCCTGGCTTCCCGCTGCACCCGCTGCGGTGAGCGGCGTCCAGGTGGGTGCAGCTGGCCGGGGCGGCCCAGCCGACTGAGCGCACTGGCGCCCAGCGCGGCACCAAGCGGTCCGGTGCCGGACGGAGGGCCGGGGTCCGAGCCGGGTCTGCCGCCCTCCCAGACCGCCAGCCCCCCTAACAAGAGGGGCTCCCCCTTTGCGGGGAGGGCAGACGCTTCCCCCCACCGCGCTCTCCACCCCGCCCCTAGTGCGGCCCTCCCACGGGCCTTTCCGGAGGGGCGCCCACGACGACCGGGCGAGAGGGCCACGAGGGACAGCGGGCGCGCGGGGGACGGGGCGGAGCAGTCCAGCCCCCGACGTGTCGCCCTGCAGGGGTCCGGCGAGGCCGGGGGGCGGGGCGGGGCAGAGAGAGGCCACTCCCCCATGGGGGCCGCCGGCTCCTCCCCGGGCGGTTGATGAGATTGTCCCAAATCTTCACCCGGATCGTCCTCATCAGCTCCGCAACGTCCGGCCCACCGAGCGGCCTCCCGCTCAGGGCCTGATCTGAGGGCTCCGGACCGGAGGCAGGGTTGGGCTTGGGGTGCACGACTGCAGGTAGGAACCCAACCCACGGTGAGAAACGCTGTGGGGTCGGGGTAGGGAGAGAGCAGCTGGGACGAGCCGCGGTGTAGACGCCTCCTGGGGCGAGTCAGATGCCCCTTCCTAGTCCCCATGCGCGTGGGAGTCAGCCCCCACACTTTCTCCGCGTGACATCACGGGGATGGACGATTCTAAGACCTCCTCATGGCTGCGCCCCTCCCCCAGCCTAAACTGGGACCCTCCTGGGATGCTGATGAGGTCTGCAACCCTCCCGCCAGTAGACTCTATTACTCCTTGCTCCGCTGCCAAGGTGTGACCTGGCTGGGTGGGAGGGTCCCTGGGTGGGATCATAGGAGCGTCCTTGAGGGCCAGGACCTGGGTATTAAACTTCCATTTCGGTGAGTGGTATCCAGAGGCTGCTAGGATCAGCTGAGAGGACCAGATCCGTCACAGGTAAACGGAGTCCTGGCCCGCAGACTCGCGACCTCCGCAGCCGCAGCGGACAGTGATGCTGGGGGTGGGGGTGGGGGTGGGGGGATATGTGGAGCCTTTCCAGGGGTTTCTGGCGATGGTGGAGGGCTGGAGGGCAAGGGGCGGCGCTGCATCTACTGGGAGGAGCAGGTGAGGAAGGCTGAGTCCCTGGAGCGAGGTGCTGGGCGGGGCTTTGTTTATCCTTTAAGTATATAATTCTAAACCAACTTACACAAAAGTTGTGCAAAGAACTTCCATATGCTCTTTTTCTAGATTCACCTACTTTTTTCCCATTTGGCTTATTATGTGAACTTTTATTTCTGAACCCAGACATCATGCCCTTTACCCCTGACGTTTAAGTGTATGTTTCCTAAGAACGTGCACTTTGTCAATTATTAAGCAGGACATTTAGCATTGATGCAATCATATTGCTGAAACTCAGCCCACATTCAAATGCTAACAGTCTACTAACTTCATATACATGTATGATTTTTTGTGGTCTAAAGTCTCACCTAGGAGCCTCTGATGCATTCAGTCCTTGTGCCTCCTCGTCTCCTCCAGCCTGGGCTGACTACTCAGCCTTTGTCTCTCATGACCTGGACATTTTTGAGCAGCATGGGGCAGGCATTTTGTGGAGTCCATGATGCTCCCTTGTGAGGGGGGTGAGGTTCTGTGTTTTTGGCTCGACCACAGGGGGGCTGTGTCCTCCTCAGTTTGGCATCCCTGGGGTGCTCATCAGTCTGTCCTGTCTCTGGAGATGTGAGCCGTCTCAGCTCAGGAGACTCTGATGTTTTCTCCACTACAAGGTTACCGTTTCCCTTGGTAACTAGTAGGCATCCCAGGGAGACACTTTGAGACTACATGAATATCCTGTTTCGGTTATTACTATGATGGTTGCAAACATCATCCCTCTGTAAACCTCATCCTCTGGATTGATTTGTTGGTCTTCCTCAGTAGAGTTTTGAAAGGACTGCTGTGTTCCTAACAGGGAGGCATGTGGGTGCAGGGAGCCAGTGAGGAGGCTGCTGAGGATCCTAGGCTTAGAAGGGACCATTGGATTCTGGATCAATGTGGGTTTTGAGCTGACAGTGTTTGCTGATGGTTGGATGTAGTGTGTGAGGAGGATGCCTGGGCCCCTGTGAGGATGGGGTTGTCATTTATGGGAACCGGAGGCTGTTGGAGAAGCAGGAGGAGAGGGTTTGGGCCAAGCGCGGTGTTAGGTGCCTGCTTGACATTCAGGGGAAGATGTTGCAGAGGCCAAGGACTGTGCCTGTGGAGTTTAGGGAAAATTCCTGCTGGAGATGACAAACTGGCACCATCGGCATCTGGATAATCTGCACGACCAGAGGGTGAAGGGGCAATCATTCCAACAATTGAGTGACCAGGGAGGGGCCAGAGAATGGTCACTGTGCAAATGTCCCATGTTCATATTGGCTGTGGTGCCTTTTACACTTCAATTTCTATTTGAATAAGGAGTACACGCCCTCGACACAAAATCAAATGTACAGAAGGTAGAGGAGGAAAGGCGGGCTCCTCCCGGCCCAGCCACGCAGCCAATTTCTGATGTCCGCAGCTGAGTTTGGTGCTTTATATATTTTTTAAATTCTTTCTTTCTTTCTTTTTTCTCTAGGTACATTCTTAAGCACCTTGATTTTCTTTAACAAGTTATTTTGGGAAAACTCCATTTCAGAACACTTGAGATGCCTCCTTCTCTTTTGTGGCCTCAGAGTCCATGGCATGGGGAGGGTGAGGCCAGTCCAGGAGCTACACATGCTGGTGGTGGGCACTGGAGTGCTGTCCGCCTGCTGAGCAGAGGGGAGGCTGACATGCTCGTATACGTGTTACCAGACAAAATTGTCGTTCGCTGCCCAATGTGCATAAAAAAACAATTATTGCAGCATCAGCTTTCGAGAAGAGAAAAGAAAAGGCTTTATTGCGAGGTTGACCAGCAAGGAGACAGGAGGCAAAGCTCTCAAATCTGTCTCCCTGATTCAGGGTTTGGGGCAGAATTTCAGAGGCTCCGGAGAACAGGCTGCTACGTGGAAACGCAGGCAGGGCGGGTTTCGATAGGATGGCTTTAGACACTCAGGGCAAGGTGTGGGAGGGGATTTAGTACTGAATCTTCACAGACAACAGATTGCTTGCTTGATAAGCGTCTGACTTTCAACTTCTGGTCATGTCCCTGTCTTTTGGTTCCGTGAGGAGAATCTTTGGTTCTGGTGTCATTTCAGGTCAAGATTTTCTCCTGTGCACATGCTCTGGCTATGTGATTTGCAAATTCTTGGCTTGCCCCTGAAAAGCCTGCTGTTGTTGAGATGGGGTCAGTGTGCACTGGTTCCAGAGGGCTGTGGTTACACGCAGACCTCCCTGTGCGTGCACGAGTGTCCACGGAGGTGCAGGTCAGAGGGTGTGTGGGCTTGTGTTTCTGCCTGGGTGCTGCCTGATTACATTGTGGTTTAGATGGTCCCAGCCCCATAATGTGATGTCTGACTTTGTGGGCTCACTGATCAAGGAAGTAAAAATATTACCACGTAGTTCTAATTTGCATTTTCCTCAGAGTGAGATTTCACTACGTTTAGAGCTGTTAAAAAAGGAAAAAACAGGCCCCAGATGGAGCCATTGCCCCCATGACAGCGAACCAAGACTTAGGAGCAGCTTCAACCCCTCCCGGGAGTGTGGCCTTGAGACAGGGAATCTGAAATTTCCTGATTAGCACTAGTGAGGTCGTCTACATGGAAAGACCCCTGCCGCCCCCTCCCCACAACAGAGGACGCCCTGGCCTGACACAGTCCTTTCTCTTCTTTGCTAGTAGCTCCCTTTCCCCAGCTTCCCCCATAAGAACCTTCCACTCTGTACACCTCCTCAGAGTGCCTTTCTTCTTGCTGGAAGGAGGACGCTGTCCAGTTCATGAAGCGCCTAATAAAGCCAATTAGATCTTCAAATTTACCTGTTGAATTTTGTTTTGTTAACAGAACCTTTAGCTGTGATATGAAGTATAATTTTCTTTTGACTTTGTATTTGTCTTTTGACTCTATTGATTTTTTTCCTCCATGTAGGATTTTTTTATTTTTGTGTGGTTGAATTTATTAGTGATATGCTGGTCGTGTGCTAGTGGATGTTTAACAACTGGCTCTTCAAGAAGAAAAAAAATGCCATAATTCATAGCGTACGTCGATTTCCAGGGTGTAAATGTTCCATCATGGCTGATTTCAAGCCACCAACTCAGTTGTTGAACTGAGCAGATGAGCACGTGGGCCGGCTCCCACACGCCCCTGCTGCGTGTTTCCCTGCGGAAGGCCCTCCAAGGAGACTGCTCAACAGACACGCTCGCCTGGTTTCTGCTAGTACCTTCCTGGTTGATTCGGTTTCATTTTAAATCTTTGGTCCATCCGCTATTTTATTTTGGTGTAAGGTGTTGTCTGGAGAGCCCTCCGCCCCGTTTTTGTTTTAAGATACCAGACAGCTCTAACAGAATTGTTAGAGTTAAAACAGTTCTAACAGAATGTGTTGAATAAACCATCATTTCTCAGTGATCTGAAATGCCATCTTTCATGGCGTGTGAATCCCCTGCGTGTGCGTCAGCCTATTTCTGGACACCCTGCTCTGTCTCCGTGGCCTACTTGTCCATTCGTGCTCCAGGACCACACTCTTTTAGTAGCTTTACAATGTGTTTTAATATTTGGTAGGACTTGTATCCTCTGTTACTCTTTTTTAAAATTAATTAGTTAATTGAGATAACAATCATGCACCACATAAGGACGTTTCAGTCAACGACGGACTCCATATATGATGGTGGTCCCGTAAGATTAGCACCATACAGCCTAGGCGTGTAATAGGCTGCACCACCCGGGGCACTGTGATGTTTGCACAGTGACAAAATCGCCTGACGACGCATCTCAGAATGTACCCCTCTCGCTAAGCGATGCGTGACCGTGTAACACTGTGTAAGTTTGTGTAAAATGTGTTGACTTGATACGTTTGTGTATTGCAATACGATTGACACATTAGCCTTAGCTAACATCTCTATCATGCTGCTTAATTAATGTTTCTTTTTTGTGGTGGGAACAACTAAGATCTAGTCTCTTAGCAACTTTGAAGTTTATAATATAGTATTGTTGACAATAACTACTGTGCTGTGCATTAGATTTCCAGAAATTATTCATCTGCTAGTTGCAAGTTTGTACCCTTAGACAATATCTCCCAATTTCCCCACCCCTCAGCCCCTGGGAACTACTATTGTACTTTCTGTTTTTAAGAGTTTGGCTTTTTTAGATTCCATATATAAGTGATATCATATAATATTTGTCTTTCTGTGTCTGACTTATTTCACTTAGTATAATGACCTCAAGGTCCACTCATGTTGTCACAAATGGCAGGATTTCCTTCTTTCTCATGGCTAAATAATATTCCAATGTGTGTGTGTGTGTGTGTGTGTACCACATAATGACATTTCAAAGACAGACTGTATATACAACAGAGGTCTCATAAAATTAGTGCCACATAGCCTAGGTGTGGAGTAGGCTCTACCATCTAGGTTTGTGTAAGTGCACTCTGTGATGTTCACACAATGACAAAATCGCATAGCGAGGCATTTCTCAGAGTGCATCCCCATCGTTAAGCGATGCCTGACTGTAGATCTATGCCCCATCTCCTTTATCCATTCATCTGTTGGCAGACATTTAGTTTCCATATCTTGGCTGTTGTGAATAGTGCTGCAGTGAATGCAGGAGTGCATACTTCTCTTGGAGATCCTGATTTCATTTCCTTTGGAGGTGTACCCAGAAATGGGATTGCTGGATCGTGTGGTAGTTCTATTTTTAATTTTTTGAGGAAGCTCCATACTGTTTTCCATGCTGGCTGCACCAGTTTTCATTTCCACCAACAGTGCACAAGGGTTCCCTTTTTTCTGCATCCTCACCAACATTTGTTATATCTTGTCTTGTTTTGGTGTTGAGGAAGATTGGCCCTGAGCTAACATCTTCTGCCAGTCCTCCCCTTTTTGCTTGAGGAAGGCTGTCCCTGAGCTAACATCTGTGCCAATTTTCCTCTATTTTGTATGTGGGACGCCTCCACAGCATGGCTTGATGAGCAGTGTGTAGGTCCATGCCCAGGATCCGAACCCATGAACCCCGGGCTGCTGAAGTGGAGTGCACAAACTTGGCCACTGTGCCACTGTGCCGGCCCCTCTCTTGTCTTTTTGATAATAGTCATTCTAACAGGTGTGAGGTGATATCTCATTGTGGTTTTGATTTGCATTTCCCCGATGTTTAGGGATGTTGAGCATCTTTTCATGTACCTGTCGGCCACGTGTATGTCTTCTTTAGAAAAATGTCTATTCAGGTCCTCTGCCCTTTTTAAATTGTATTATTTTTTTTTTGCTATTGAGTTGTGTGAGTTCTTTACATATTTTGGGTATTAGCCCCTTATCAGATATATGGTTTGCAAATATTTTCTCCCAAACAGTAGGTTGCCTTTTCAATTTGTTGTCTCCTTTGCTGAGCAGAAGCTCTTTAGTTCAAGGTCGTCTCACTTGTAGTTTTTGTTCCCTGTGCTTTTGTTGTCATATCCAAGAAATCATTGCCAAGACCAATGTCAAGGATCTTTCTCCCTGTGTTTTCTTCCAGGAGTTTTATGGTTTCAGGTCCTACATTTAAGTCTTTGATCGACTTTGAATTAATTTTTGTGAGTGGTGTAAGATAGGGGTCCATTCTTTATTCTTTTCACGTCTTCATTCTTTTGTATGTGGCTGTCCAGTTTTCCCAACACCATTTATTGAAGAGACTGTCCTTTCCCCATTGTATATTCTTGGCTCCTTTATCATAAATTAATTGACCATGTATACATGGGTTTATTTCATGGCTCTCTGTTCTGTTCCACTGATCTATGTTCCTGTTTTTATGCCAATACCACGCTGTTTCGATTATGTATTATAGCATCATAATATAGCCTGAAATCCAGAAATGTGATGCCTCTTGCTTTATTCTTTCTCAGGATTGCTGTGGCTATTTGGGGTCTTTTGTTCCAAATAAATGTTAAGATACTTTTTTCTATTTCTATGAAAAATTCCGTTAGCATTTTGATCCGGATTGCATTGAATCTGTAGATTGATTTGGGTAGGATGGACATTTTCACAATGTTAATTCTTCCCATCCAAGAACATGGAATGTCTTTCCATTTATTTGTGTCTTCTTCAATCTCTTTCATCATTGTCTTACAGTTTTTAGTGTACAGGTCTTTCACTTTCTTGGTTAAATTTATTCCTAAATATTTTATTATTTTTAATGCTATTGTAAATGGGATTGCTTTCTTTCTCTTTTAGATAGTTCACTGTTAGTGTACAGAAATGCAACTGACTTCTGTATGTTGATTTTGTATCCTGCAACTTCGCTGAATTCGTTTACTAGTTATAATAGTTTTTAGTGGATTCTCAGGATTTTCTGTATATAAGATCATGCCATTTGCAAACAGAGACAATTTTACATCTTTCTTTTCAATATGGATGCTTTTTACTTCTTTTTTGTGCCTATTGCTCTGGCTAGGACTTCCAATACTATGTTGAATAGAAATGGTGAGAGTGGGCACCCCTGTCTTGGTCCTGATCTTAGAGGAAAGGCTTTCAGCTTTTCACCATTGAGTGTGATGTTGGCTGTGGGTTTGTCACATATGGCCTTTATTATGTGAAGAACATTGCTTCTATATCCACTTTGTTGAGTGTTTTTATCATGTAAGGATGTTGTATTTTGTCAAATCCTTTTTCTGCATCTGTTGAGATGATCACATGATTTTTATCTTTCATTCTATTAACGTGGTGTATCACATTGATTGATTTGCGGATGCTGAGCCATCCTTGCATCCTAGGGATAAACCCGACTTGGTCATGGTGAATGATCCTTTTAAAGTGCTATTGAATTCAGTTTGTTAATATTTTGTTGAGAATTTTTTAAAACACTTTATTCATTCTTTTTTTTTTTAAAGATTGGCACCCGAGCTAACATCTGTTGCCAATCTTTTTTTTTTCCTTCTTCTTCTTCTCCCCAAAGCCCCCCCAGTACATAGTTGTATATTCAAGTTGTAAGTGCCTCTGGTTGTGCTGTGCGGGATGCCGCCTCTACATGGCTTGATGAGCAGTGCTATGTCCGTACCCAGGATCTGAACCGGTGAAACCCTGGGCCACTGAAATGGAGCGTGAGAACTTAACCACTCACCACGGGGCCGGCCCCCGTTGAGAATTTTTGCATCTATGTTCATTAGGAATATTGGTCCATAATCTTTCCTTGTGGTGTCCTTGTCTGGCTTTTGGTATCAGGGTGATGCTGGCCTCATAAAATGAGTTTTGGAGTGTTCTGTCCTCTTCAACTTTCTATTAGTCTTCTTCGTAATAATTTTCCTATCCATTCTTGCTTGTTTATGTTATACTTTTCCAAATGAACTTTACAATCAACTCGTCTGCCCCTCAATTCCTCTTAAAGTTTTCTTAGGATTGCATTAAACTCATAGATAAATTTGTGAAATGTCCTAGACGTCTTTGTGAAATATTAAGTCTGCTTATCCAAGAATGTAGCATTCCATTCCATTTTCCACTGTGTTCTATTGTGTGTCTCAGGAACACTTCTGTTTTCTCTCATATTTCTTGTTAAGCTCATCCCTGGGTCTTTTGTTGCTGCTATTATTTATAGAATATTTTCCTCTATTGATTTTTATGTATCTTGAGGCTCCTGATGTGATTATTAATGGCAGATCCAGGCAACCTCCTGACTCAAATGGGAAGCTTCCACTGTTGCCCCTTCTAAGAGGATGCTGGCCTTGGGCTGATGCCGACGCCCTGCATCACCCGAGGGACAACACTGGTGTATCAGTGCTCTATTGCTGGGTGAGGATTCACCCAAAACTTGGTGGCTTAAAACAATAAGCCACATTTATCATCTCACCCACTTACTGTCTCACAGTTGGGAGCCACTCAGCTGGTGGCTCAGGCTTGGGTCTCTCGTGGGGCCGCATTCATCTGAGGGACGGTCCACTTGCAAAACGATTGCACACGTGCCTGACAACTGGTGCTGGTTTTTGGCAGAGGCCTTAGTTCCTGCCGCCTGGGCCTCTCCGCAGGACTGCTCCAGCATCCTCACAACATGGCGGCCGGCTTCCCACAGAGCCAGGGACCCAGGAGAGCAAGGAGGAAGTGCAGTGTCTTTTATGACCCAGCCTTGGTTGTCCTGCTCCGTCATTTCTGCCATAGCCGCTGGTTACACAGATGAGCACTTTTCAGTGTTCAAGGGGACTCCACAGGGATGGGAATCTAGGAAGCAGGGTCACTGGGGTCAGTCGGGTAATGTGGGGAGCTGGAGCTTGGCTACTAGCTGGCTGCTGGGGCTTCCCCACTGACCGCAGCCCTCTGTGTTCTGCAGTGGGCTGAGAGCGGCCCTGCGCAGGCAGGTTGGGAGCATCAGATGCAATTGGACTGCACAGCCTCGCGGCTCCCCCTGCTCTGGAACTGGGGGCTTTTCTCACTCTTCTGGCCCTGGCCACACATCTTTGGTGCATTTTAAGAGGCTGGATATAACATCAGAGGCCCCCTAGGGAAGAACTTCCTCAGGTAGGACCCCCCCCAATAAGAGGGCTCTGACCCAGACCGGCCGATGCCATTTAGAAAAGGGCTGCCTCTCAAGTGGGGCCCCCAGCTCTTGGCCTGTTCCCGCTCCCGTTAGGGCCCTGCTCCTGCGTGGACCCCCAGTTGCTGCGGAATGTCGTCAGCAGCCCTGTTTGTCTGCGCTGGAGGATGGGGGCGCCAGGCCACCCACCGGCTCTGCTGGCGGCACCGGGCCACCTTAAATGTCCTTCTGGTTTTCCTCACCCCGACACGGGCAGGCCCCTTCCGCACACCGCCCGCCCGGTGCGCCCGGGACCCGGGGCTGAGCCGGGTTCGCGCCCCGTGCGGGGAGGACGCGCCGCGCGCTCGGGGGCGCTCTGGCCCGCGCACGAGGCGGGGTCGGGGGTGCGGTGGTGAGATCACTCGGGGGCGGGCCGGGGGCGGGGCGGGGGGCAGTGAGGTAATTTCCGCGGTCGGGCGTCAGAGGTTTGAGTCACCCCGGGGGCAGAAACGAAAGTGATCGCCGGGCCGGGAGGGGCGCGGCCGAATGGGGTGCCCGGCGGCGACGGAGGAGGGCGGCGGGGAGCCGGCTCCGCGCCCGGGGTGAGCGCCCGGGGACGCGCAGGGGTCTCGGCTGCCGGCCGGTGCTTCCAGCGCCCTCCCGGGTCGGGACCTCCTGGGGACCCCGGGGTGGGGGGCGGAGGCAGGATGGGGCGCCGGGGCGTGGGGGCGGAGCCCAAGGACCCCCGAGAGGCGCTCAGCCTGGCCAGCTGCCCTGGGAGAGCTGACTCGGTGCCGGGCCCGGGCAACTCTGGCCACGACCTCGGAGCCCCCGGCCCGGGTGGCTGAGCAGCCCCCTCCCCACGACCTGGCCGGCGCCTGGAGGGTGGGGGAGGCGGGGGTCTCCGGACCCCAAGGACCCAACCCTTTAGCCTCGTCCTCAGGGGCTCTAGCTGCCCCTGTTTCTGAACATCCCCGGGTTCGGGGTCTGGGCTCTGGTCCCTTCCGGGTGGACTCAGGCTCCCCTTTGGACTGGGGTGGCTTCTCTCTCAAGGCAGCCGTTCTAATCATTTCCTGTTAAAACATCTTTGTGTCACCCTCAGTTTGCCTTGAAAGTTCTCTTTAGACCCACCCAGCAATGTTTGCAGGGAGTGGTTTCCCAGCTGGGTTGGGGACCCCCAGGGCATCCCCATTCTCTCCTGGAGCCCTGATGGAGACAGTCCTACCTGGGCAGGGCCCGGCCTCTGTGAGGTTCTGCCTCCTGCTGTGTTTCACTCCTGACCTCCCTTTCTGAAGAGTCTCTGGGCCCTGCCCAAAAGGAGCCAGCCCAGCAGCGAGTGGGAAGGGGGTGCCCCAGCAAGAGACAGGCCAGTGTCAGAGATGGTGTCCCCTGGGTCCGGCCCGTTGACTGCTAGCCCCACGGCCGCCAAGGAGCCGCCTCTGGCCAGGCTGTGCGCCCAGGTGGACCTGCATCTGGGCTGCTCCCGCTGCACCCAGCGCCTGGCGGAGAGCACCTATCTCCTGCCCGTGGTGGAGCACTGCCCCCGCCAGATCCTGCACCACCCCAATGGGGAGGAAACCAGTCCCCCAGGCCAGGCAGCTGTGGGGGCACTGCTCCCAGGGGCCAACCGTCCTTCCCAGAACAGGGGTGCTGTCTCTGTAGAAGAGTCAGGAGACCAGGAGCTTGAGGCGCCCTAGGACGCCAGGCCCCAGGAAGAAGGCTGGAGGGTCAGGAAGTCCACGGGCCCCCAGGGCTTCTGCCGGTCCCCAGGGTTCTTGTTGCTGGGGCACTCCCCTCCCACTCGCTGCTGGGCTGGCTCCTTTTGGGCAGGGCCCAGAGACTTCAGAAAGGGAGGAGACTCAGCTGGGTCAAGGTTGAGGGGGCCCAGCCTCTTTGGAGCAAACGACCCTCTCCTCCCATCGTGTGGGAAGAATTCTCCTTCCTGTTTCTGCTTCCTCGGCCCCTTGCCCGAGGAGAGGCAGGGTGTGTTTGAGCTCCGACCTGGGTGCGAGAGGCCCTGCAGCCTCAGGGCCTGACCTTGCTCCTTGCTCTTCTGTCCCAGCCTTCTCATTGTGGGTGAACAGCCCCAGAGGGCCAGCTGAGCCCCTGAGCCTCAGATGCCGCTCCGCAGAGACAGGCCAGTGTCAGAGATGGTGTTCCCCGGGTTCGGCCCGTCGCCCACTAGCCCCACGGCCGCCAAGGAGCCGCCTCTGGCCAGGCTGTGCGCCCAGGTGGACCTGCATCTGGGCTGCTCCCGCTGCACCCAGCGCCTCAACGAGAGCACATACCTGCTGCGCGCGGTGGAGCACAGCTGCCCCCGCCAGATCCTGCTGGCTCGCTCCAAGCGAGCCACCAAGCGCAGGGTCTGGCGCAAGGTGGACCGGCGGCCCAGCTTCCCGCAGCCCTTGCGCTATGAAGTTTGCCGCTACTACAGGCCTGGGGTCGGGTGCCGGCGCCACTACAACCAGTGTACCTTCGCCCGGAGCCCTGAGGAGGCGCTGGTCTGGAACTTCGAGCGTGAGCACAACCTCTCCCGGCTGTGGCTGAAGGCCGCGGTGCAGGGCGGCGGGGCCCAGGGCGAGCTGCGCAGCCCGGCTGATGCCATCTACGCGGAGTTTGGTGGCCAGTTCCAGCTGCTCTGCTCGTGCTGCTTCCGACGCTACCCGCCGCGCCTCTGCCCTGTGGACCCTCCGGGGTGGTGCTCCCAGCACGGGGCCTGCCCCTCGCTCCTGGTTCACGTGAGCACTGAGGGCCGCCGCAGGCAGCAGGTTGTGGAGGTGCGGCCGCGGCCCCAGTACAGTCAGCCACTGGCCTACTGCATGTTCGTCGGGCGAGGGCGGCCATGCCGGCACGGAGCATCCCGTTGCCAGTACGCTCACAGTGCTGTGGAGATGGCTGTGTGGGAGGCGGAGCAGCTGAGTGGGCTCCGGCGGGGGGACCTGCTCATGCCCCCTGCACCCGCGGGAAACGGGCACACAGCCCCGCACAGCCAGCCCCCTAGAGTCCGGCTGTACTGCCGCGTCTGCCTGGTCACCTGTCACTCCCAGGAGGCCTTTGAGAATCACTGCTCATCCGTGGAGCACGCGCACATGGTGGCCTTGGACCAGGCCGTGCCCTGGAAGCATCGCAGCCCGCCCACTGGGCTCTCCACGTTCGAGCTCTGCCCCAGGTAAGGACAGTGGGGCTGGGGCTGGGGGCAGGGGAAGAACCCACCTTCAGCTGGAACCAGGAGTTGCTGTCCCCTGACTGGCTGGTGCCTCGTCGGCCTCTGAGGGATGGGTAAGGGAGGTCCACTGAGGCCGCTTGTGCCAGGCCTTATCTTGGGGTACAGTAGCGGACAGGACAGGGGAGGTCCCTGTTCTTGCCCTGCCCCCTGGCCTGGAATCTCTTCCTGCTCCCCCACACAGGCCAGTATTGGGCCGAGGGATCTCACCCCCATGCGGCCTGCTGACTTCCCCTCCTCCAGGCCCGACCTCTGTGAGTACGGGGTTGTCTGCACCAAGGCGCATTCGGAGCAGGAGCTGCAGGAGTGGGTGTCACGGGTGCAGACCGTGGAGCTGCGGGAGAAGGCGGCCTGGCAGGAGGGGCTGGTGCCCTACCAAGTGCGGCTGCTGGCAGAGTACCGGCGCAGCAGCAGTGAGATCACGGTGGTGAGTGGGGGCTGTGAGTGGGTGGGGCGGGTGGGGGCCAGGGCCACCCTGCTGATGGCCAGGGCTCTGTGTGCAGCTGGCCGAGACCATCGACGGCGTGTCCATCACCTGCAACCAGCCCCTGGTGCATCAGGCCCAGGAGAAGAAAACTGAGCACAGCTGGATGTTCACCATCCACTCTGAGGTGAGGGATCAGGGCAGCCCAGTGCAGCCTCTCCCTCAAGTCTGTGTGATCTGCAGCAGGTCCCTAGTGTCTCTGTGCCCGGCCCCATGGGGTTATTTGTGGAGTGCCTGGCACGGAGTGAGGGACCAGGCTGGTCACCACTATGCACGCCCCAAGCGTCCGATGCTGTGCCATCCCCTGCTCAGTGTCCATGGGGGCAGCCTAGGGGGCTCTGTGACCCCATTTTTCAGAAGGGAGCCCCAAGGCTCAGAGAGGCCAAGCACCCTGCTGGGGTCACAGCCAGGAAGCACAGGAGGGTGGGGAGGGGTCTGTGCATCAGCCTGGACCCTGATGGTTGCGACGGGGCCTGGGGGCCGCCACACCATCCCATCTTTTCCTGCAGGAGCCGCTGCTGCACGTGGCCCTGCTCAAGCAGGAGCCGGGAGCAGACTTCTCGCTGGAGGCTCCCTGTCTCCCCCGGGGCCAGGTCTACGCACAGGGGGAGCGCTTCTGTGTGCCCGGCTCCCGGGCTGAGTTCCAGGTGGGGGTGGGTGTGCAGAGCGCCTCCTTCGGCACCTTCGAGCAGTGGGTGGTCTTTGACTTTGGCCGCCGGCCAGCACTGCTGCGAAAGCTGGGGTTGCAGCTGGGCCAGGTGCACTGCACAGGGCTCCAAGGGACGCCAGTGCCTGGCCACCCCATGGAGCTGGAGCGCTGGCACCCTGGCAACCGCCACGTGGTGCCCAGTGTGGCTCGGACGGCAGAGCAGGTGGCCCTGATGGCCAAGTACAAGGTGCCTGCCCTGGCCCTGGAGTTCAGTCGCAGTGGCCCGGCCCCAGGTCCCATCTCCTGCACCAACTATCGGCAGAGGATGCACCAGTTTCTCTATGAAGAGGAGGCCGCTCAGCAGCAGCTAGTGGCCAAGTGAGTGGAGGCCAGAGGGCAGGTGGGGGCTGCGGGGTGCTGACGGCAGCGCTGTGGCCCGGGTCAGCTGACTCATGCCCTTCCCACTAGGCTGAACCTTCGGGGCCCAGTGTCCCTGAAGACAGCACTGCAGACACCAGCCCTGGGCATGCTCTTCCCGCCACCGGGAGCCCTCTACGCCCAGGTCCCCATCCCCTCTTCCCTGACACCGGACACAGACCAGGGCTTTCTGCTAAGCCGGGCGGTGAGCACGGCCCTCGTGGCCCCTGTGCCCGCGCCTGACCACACAGTGTTCGAGGTGCGGCTGGAGACCCGGGCCAGCTCAGAGCAGGCGTTGTGGCTGCTGCTGCCTGCCCAATGCTGCACAGCCCTGGGGCTACAGCCTGAGGCCAGCCCGGTCTTGGAGGTGCAGTTTCAGATCGATCCGCTGACCTTCCGCCTCTGGCACCAAGCGGTAGACGCGCTGCCTGAGGAGCGCCTGGTGGTGCCCGACCTGCTGGCCTGCACCCTGCCCTGCCCGTGGCCCACCCCACCCGCCCTGCACGGCAACCGCAAGCAGAGACTGGCCGTGGAGTTCATAGTGGGCAGCAACCCTGGGGGCACACAGCCCATCGCTCCGCTGCTCATCTATGGCCCCTTTGGCACGGGCAAGACCTACACACTGGCCATGGCCTCCCTGGAGGTCATCCGGCAGCCCCACACCAAGGTCCTCATCTGCACACAC
Source organism: Equus quagga (assembly GCF_021613505.1). Lineage (NCBI taxonomy): Eukaryota > Metazoa > Chordata > Mammalia > Perissodactyla > Equidae > Equus > Equus quagga. The sequence continues at coordinate 111,329,705 of NC_060278.1, read as the reverse complement.
ACCAACAGGTGAGCCCAGAGCTGCCACCCCGGCTGCGGCAAGCACCCAGCTGTGATGGCGTTGCCCTGGAGACGAAGGGGGACCTGGGCCTGGGGCTCTGTCTGGTCCCCAGGTTCACTGGAGGCCTGGGCGGCCAGTTCTAGAGCACACGTGCCATGACTACCTGGCCGTGGGTGGAGTGGGGGCTGGGCTGGCTGAGCTCGCCGCCCCTGGCGCCCTGTGCACACTGGGTGGGCGGTGCAGCCCTGAGGCGAGTCCCGGTCCCTTTGACTCTTCGGGCTCTCTACCCTGTCAGTCCTGGGCTGAAAGGGGCAAGGGACGTGTGTGCTTCAGGCTCAGCGCGGGGCACCCTGGGGTCGGGGTCTGCTGTTCAGGTGAAGGGCTGTGGGTGCCTCCTTGGAGGCCCTGGGCCAGGAGAGAGTCCTTCGTGGGGTGCGGCCCAGCCCACCCGCATTTCCTGGGGCGAGGCTCCTGTGCTGTTTTTAGAGAAATGCAGATTCTTATCTCAGCCGTGAAGTTCCCCTCTGGCCAGTAAGGTTTTCTTAGTTCCCAACACTGCCTGCTGCTCAGGTGCCTGTCGCTGCCTCTGCCCGGGGGCTGGTTCCCGGGCGGGCCTTGGGGGCTGGGGGAAGACGAGTCTCTGCAGAGATGCCGAGTCTCTGCAGAGATGCCGCAGGGCTCCGGCGTGTCCCACGATGCACTGGCCCTGGGTGTTTGGGGGGCTGTCCCTGGCTGGCCTCTCTGTCCCTCCTACTCTGCCCCTGAGAGCTGGCAGCAGATCTTGCTGTCCACCCACGAAAAGCTGACCGGGAGCCAAGCTCAGGGTCAACCCTGGCCTCCGGCCACCCTGGGTTGCCTTGGGCCGTGGCCCCTCCTGCGCCCTCCTCTGCCTCTCCACAAGGCCAGCTCCTTCGCCTCCTCTGGGAAACCCTCCCTGATCACCCGGATGCTCTGTGCTGTTGCTCAGTTCTCCTCATTGGGCTCTGACCTTCCCTTCTTTCTCTGTCTGTGTGTCTGTCCCCTCTGCTGACATTTAAGCTCCGTGGGGACAGGACGTGGGTCTGTCTGCCTCCTGTGAATTCCTGGCATCCAGGTGGGACCGGGCGCACAGTAGGCGCTTTAGCAGACAGCTGCCGAGGCCCCATGTGCCCTTCTCCCCCCTCAGCGCGGCCGACATCTACATCGAGGAGCATTTCCACGGCTACGTCAGCAGCGGCCACCCGGAGGCCGCGCCGCTCCGGGTGATGTACACGGACCGCCCGCCCAGCCAGACGGATGCAGCCACGCTGCGGTACTGCTGCCTGACGGAGGACCGCCGGGCCTTCCGCCCGCCGACGCAGGCTGAGCTGGAGCAGCACCGCATCGTGATCACCACCACCTCCCAGGCCCGGGAGCTCCGGGTGCCCGCCGGCTTCTTCTCGCACATCCTCATTGACGAGGCCGCCCAGATGCTGGAGTGCGAGGCGCTCACCCCGCTGCGCTACGCCTTGCCCAGCACCCGTGTGGTGCTGGCAGGCGACCACATGCAGGTCACGCCCCGGCTCTTCAGTGTGGCCAGGGCCCAGGCGGCCGGCCACACGCTGCTGCACCGCCTCTTCCAGCACTACCAGCAGCAGACGCATGAGGTCGCCCGGCGGAGCCGGCTCGTCTTCCACGAGAACTACCGCTCCACCGAGGCCATTATCAACTTCATCTCGCACCACTTCTACGTGGCCAAGGGCAACCCCATCCACGCCAGCGGCAGAGTCCCTCGCCACCCCCGGCACTACCCGCTCATGTTCTGCCACGTGGCGGGCAGCCCCGAGCGCGACATGTCGATGACGTCCTGGCTCAACACGGCCGAGATTGCCCAGGTTGTCGAGAAGGTGCAGGAGATCCATGACACCTGGCCCCGCTGCTGGGGCAGCCGCGAGCAGAAGCACATCTGTGCCGTGTCCCACGGTGCCCAGGTAAGCCCCCAGCGCTGTGACAGCCTTGCTCTCCCACTCCCGACCGGCAAACGGAGGGGCCTCTTGGGGTCTGGTGGACCTGTGTGTCCCCGGTTGGGCCTCTGCAGCCTCAGTTTCCCCTTCCGTAAGAGGGGCTGAAGAATTCATCTCCCAGGGCTGGTGTGGGGCTTGAACCACATGGTTGGTGCCAGGGCTGGCTGGCTCAAGGGCGCCAGGGCGTGGAAGCTGGCATTTCGTCCTTGTTGGGGCCCCTCACCGTGCACCGAGCACTTGCCGATCGGTCATATATCTTCAGGTGAGTGCGCTGAGGCAGGAGCTGAGGAAGAGGGGCCTGGGCCAGGTGTCTGTGGGCAGCTTTGAGATCCTGCCAGGTGGGTGATCAGTGCTGGGGGCGGGGTGGGGCGGGGCCATGCTCCTGGCCCAGTCTGACGCATCCCCTCGCCCCTTTGCAGGGCGGGAGTTCCGGGTGGTGGTACTGAGCACTGTGCACAACCACCACAGTCTGCTGGGCCCTGGGGCGCCTGCCCTGGAGTTCTTCACAGATGCCCGCGTGCTCAACACCGTCATGACCCGAGCCCAGTCCCAGGTGGTGGCTGTGGGCGACGCCATGGCGCTCTGCTCCTTCGGGGACTGCAGCAAGCTCTGGAAGAGCTTCATCCGCGAGTGTGTGGAGCATCGCAGCGTCTTCCCTGAGGACCTATCGCTGGAGCAGATCAAGCAGGGCGTGGTCCAGAGGCAGCGCTGGGACCTCCACGCAGAGAGATCGGTGGCAGTGGGGGCCGTGGACACTGTCCTGGAGCAGGGGGCAGCAGGGGGCCCAACCACAGAGCACACGGCAGTGGCGAAGGTCAAGCCAGGGGCTGTGGCCGAGGAGGGTGCATCCCCGTCCAGGACCTCGGCGGCAGAGGACGTGGCCACACAGAAGGCAGAGGCTGGGAACACAGTGTCAGGGTCTGCAGCTGGGGGGCTCCCAGCAGCAGAAGGGGCAGCCCCAGTGCACACGCAGGAGGGGGACACGGCCTCAGCAGGGAACTTGGCGAGGGGTGATGTGGCCCCTAGGGACGCCACCGCAAGCAGGTCCAAGGACCCCGAGGACTCCGAGTCCGACTTCTGGCCTTCCGACGGGGAGCTCGATGCCGACGACTCCCTCCTGCAGGAGCTCCTGGACGAGAGCCGGAATGTGACGGTGACCGTTGGGGAGGACGGGCTGCTGGACACCATCCCTAGGCCCACATCCCCACAGCAGGCCCGGCAGTATGTGAACCTGCCCCAGGCCACACTGTGGAGGCTGCTCCGTGAGGAGCCCGAGCTGTACCGCCACTGCGCCTTCACACAGGAGACCTTTGAGCGGGCGACAGCCGTGCCGCTGGACGGCGCAGGCCCCGGCCCCATCCAGGTCAGGGGCCGCCTGAACTGCGGGATGGCCTTCACCGGGGACGAGGTGCTGGTGAAAGTCTTTGGCGGGGCTGCTGGCGACAGGGGCTCCACGGGGCGGCTGCAGGGCCGCGTGGTGGGCGTGCTCAAGAGGAGGTGCCGTGAGCTTGTGTTCGTGTGCCGCATGGATGAGTGGGACCCCCGCATCATGACCCCCATCGACGGCTCCGTGACCAAGATCTTCGTGGCTGAGCTGAAGGACCCACTGCAGGTGCCCATCCACCGCCTCCTGCAGGGCCACGTGCAGCGGGTGAGGTACGAGCCGCTCACGGCCAAAGCCCGGCGCGACCGGCTCTTTCGGGTGCGTGTCGTCCTGTGGCGGGAGCGCTTCTACTATCCGCTGGGCATCGTCCTGGAGGTGCTGCCCCAGGCCGACACCTGGCAGCGGGGCCTCCACGCCCTGGACCTGGAGTTCGGCCTGAGGGACCCCTCGCCAGACCCAGCCTCGGTCTCTAAGGCGCTGCAGAAGTTCCGCGCAGAGCTTGGCCGGGCGCCTGGCTGCCGAGAGGACTGCCGCGGCTTCCTGACCTTCACCGTGGACCCTCAGGGCGCCCGCAGCCTCGACGACGCCCTCAGCGTCCGGGACCTGGGCCCCCGGTACGAGGTGGCTGTGCACATCGCCGACGTGGCCAGCGTCATGCCCCGGGACAGCGGGCTGGACGTGGAGGCCCGCAGGCACGGCACCTCCTTCTACGCCCCCGACCGGGAGCCGGTGCCCATGCTGCCAACTGGCCTCTGCCAGGACGTGTTCAGCCTCCTGCCAGGCCAGGACCGGTTGGCCATCTCCCTCTTCCTCACCGTGGAGAAGGGCAGTGACCAGGTCCGGGGCCTGCGCTTTGCGCCCTCCATGATCCGCTCCAACCGCCAGCTGTCTTATGAGGAGGCTGAGCAGGTGATCAAGGGGCACCCGGGTGCGGGCCTGGAGCTGCCAGCCCGCCTGGACTCGGTGGACGCCTGTGTGGCAGCCGCGTGCCACCTCTCCCGGGTGCTGCGTCGCCGCCGCCTGCAGGGCGACTGCCACTACAAGCAGCTGGACGAGGACAGCATGCTGGGCTTCCGTGCAGCCCACGTCATGGTCCAGGAGTACATGATCCAATTCAACAGACTGGCAGCTGAGTTCCTGGTGGGCAGTGAGCGCACGCGGACGGTCACACCACTGAGGTGGCAGCCCATGCCCAGCAGCCGCCAGCTGGAAGCCGTGCGTGAGAAGCATGGGGGGCTGGTGCCCCTGTCGCTGCACCTGCGCCACCACCTTTGCGGCCCCGGCCCCCCCGACACACACCTGCACCTCCTGGCCTCCCTCTGGAGGCATGTCCAGCTTGCAGCCCGAGCCCAGGACTTTGACGGGCTGGTGGACCTCATCACCACGGACGACGTGCACCCCTCGCTGGCTCCCGCAGGCCTCGACTTCCGCCGGGCCCTGGGCCGCTCTGTCTTCGGCCGCTCCAGCCAGGGTGAACAGCAGCCAGCCAGCCACTACTCGCTGCAGGTGGAGTGGTACACGTGGGCGACCTCGCCCATCCGCAGGTACCTGGATGTGGTGCTCCAGCGGCAGATCCTGTTGGCGCTTGGCCAGGGGGGCTCCGCCTACTCCGCCAGGGACATCGACGGGCTCTGCCAGGACTTCAGCCACCAGCACATGAGCGCCCAGAGGTACCAGCGCCGGGCCTACAGCCTGCACCTGGCCACGCGGCTCAAGGCCCAACCCCAGGACAAGCTGGGCTTCGTGGTGGACGTGGAGGCGGGCGCCCGCTGCTTCAAGCTGCTCTTCCCTGCCAACCGCGAGACCCTGCCTGAGCCCTGCCCTGTCTACTACCGCTCCCTGCAGCTGTCCGAGCACCCCCACGGCCTGGCGGGCCGGCCGGGACTGCGTCTCTTGTGGCGACGCCGCATCTACTCGGTGCAGGCGGATCAGCCGTGCCACCCACTGCCCGGCGCCCTGCTCGACCCACATACCCGGCCCATTGACACTGCCCTGTGGCAGCAGCTGCTGGAGCTGGTGGAGGAGCAGCGGTGGCCCGAGGCAGCTGCCCTCGTGCAGGCTCAGGGCGCCACGGAGCCCCGGCCACGGGAGCTGGGGCGGGTGTGGCGGAACCACTGTGACCACTTCGTGGAGGTGGCCCGGGAGCTGAGGGGCGGGGACACGCTGCAGGTGCAGCTGAGCGCCACCCTGCAGCGTGGGTTCCTGGCGCCGGTCCTGCAGCTGTGGACCGTGGCACCTGGCCTCGTCCTCTGCCTGGAGCACGCAGAGCGGCCAGGCGACTGCTTCTCGGGCCATGTGCCCCAGGCAGGGCGGGACCGGTGCCGGGACGTGAACGAGTACTCCCACGTGTGGCAGCCGTTCTGCTCCCTGGAGTCGGCCACTAGCGCGGTCGCTGAGAACGACTCCATCACGCTGCAGCACGTGCGAATATCCTGGGATGCGGAGCGGACGACACAGGGCCAGCTACAGGGCACCTTCTGCCTCGAGGCTGCCTTCCTCCGTGAGCACTGCATCGACATCAGCCTCGACCACTGCTACCTCTGCATCCGGCTTGAGGGGCTGCCGGCCGTGCCCGACAAGAGGGCGCCATGCCCCCCGGGCAGTCCTGGCCAGCCTCCCTCCACTGCTCCACCCCGCGGGCCCAGCAGCCTCAGCCCCGTCCTGAGCATTGACCCTGACACCTACACCTGGGTGGCCCATGGGCTGACCGAGGACGGGGACCTGAAGGAGGGCAGGGCAGACCGGCAGGAGGCCCGCAAGCAGGTGCACTTCTTTATCCACCACATGGCCATGGAGAAGGTTCCAGAAGAGGTGCTGAGGCCCGGCAGCCGATTCACCATTGAGGTGTTGCCCAAGCAGCTTCCCGACCTGTGAGTGGCTTCTACGGGGCCAGAGGCCAGGGAGAGGCTGGCGGGCGGGGTGGGGTGAGAACGCCCTGGGCTCCCTCTTCTGGGAGGGGTGGCTCTTGGGGCAGTGGTCCCTTCCCCAGGGAGTCCTGTCGACGTTCCGGTGTCCATCTTCACTCCCACCTGCCCCCAGCCGCAAGGAAGAAGCTGTGCGTGATCTGGAGAGTGCGTCCCCACTGGTCATCAGCATCGCCCTGGGCCAGCCCATCCCCTTGCCCCGCTGCCCTCCTCACCAGCAGCCCCTCCACAGAGGTAGGTGGGGAGGCCCTCCAACTTCCCCCCTGCCCCTTTGTCCTGGCCCGGCGCTGCCCTGCACCGGTGCTCAGGGAGGCCTGGCTGCTCCCTCAGGGACCCCCCGCAGGTTCCTGGAGCAACAGGCCTTCGACATCCCCGGGAGCCACCACAAGCTGAACCCCAGCCAGAACGGAGCCATTAGGGAAGCTCTGAGAAAGCAGTTCACGGTCATCCAGGGACCACCAGGTGGGCCATGTTGGGGGAGCTGTGGGCACCCTGGCGGGCAGGCCTCCGCTCATCCACTCTCTGCCCACAGGCACGGGAAAGACGGTGGTGGCCCTCCACCTCGTGTTCTGGTTTCACAAGTCAAACAAGGAGCAGGCGCTGGCCTGTGGCAGCCCTGGGGGGGGAGACGCGCCTGGGGGGCCCCTGCATCCTGTACTGCGGCCCCTCCAACAAGTCGGTGGACGTCCTGGCAGGTGCGCTATGTCATCGCCTGAGGGCTGTGCCTGGGGGTGCTGGGCCAGGGGACAGTCACTCACGCCCCGACTGCCCCCAGGGCTGCTCCTGAGCAGGAGAGCAGAGCTGAAGCCCCTTCGTGTGTACAGCGAGCAGGCCGAGGCCACCGAGTTCCCCGCACCCGGTGTGGGCAGCAGGGGTCTGCCCAAGAATACCCCTCGGGAGGGGAGGCCGAACCAGACCCTCAGGTGTGGCCTCTCAACTGTCTGTTTGGGTGGAGGCGAGGGGCCCAGTGGTCCTGCCTCAGGGCAGCACAGGGCTTCATGGCCGTGTCCCCACAGGAGCATCACCCTGCACCACCGGATCCGGCAGCCCTCCAACCCCTACGCCTCCGACCTCAAGGCATTCGATGGCCGGCTGCAGAAAGGGGAAGTGTTCTCCAAGGAAGACCTCCTTCGGTAAGTGGCCAGGGCCGTGGGGCTGTCTCCTGGCATGGGAGAGTCCCTGGGTGACCAGACAGTGTCCCCACACACAGGTACAGGAGGACGCTGGGGAAGGCAAGGAAGTTCGAGCTGGACCGCCACAGGGTCATCCTGTGCACGTGCTCGTGTGCAGCCTCGGTCAGCCTCAAGAATCTGGACGTCCGGCAGATCCTTGTGGATGAAGCAGGCATGGCCACGGAGCCCGAGACCCTCATCCCTCTGGTGACCTTCTCGAGGGCGGAGAAGGTGAGTGAGGCCGGTGCTGAGCTGGTGCCCTGGGCAGGTGTCGCTGGGTGTGGCCTCCCACCTGGGAGGGCAGCGTCGTGGTGGGGCCGCGAGGGCCGTGGGGCCAGGTCCTCCTGGGTCTGAGGCTGTCAGGACCATGTCTGCCTGTCCCTCCAGGTGGTCCTCCTTGGGGACCACAAGCAGCTTCGGCCTGTGGTCAAGAACGAGCAGCTGCAAAACCTGGGTCTGGATCGGTCTCTCTTCGAGCGATATCACAGGGACGCCTACATGCTGGACACGCAGTACCGCATGGTGAGCCGCCCCAGCCTCAGCGCCTCCGGCCCAAGGTGTGGTCTGTGGCCCACTCCCCTACCTCCTGCATCCACTAGGCCTTGTCCTGGGGCCACAGTGGGCGCAGGTGGGAGCTCTTGGCCCTGGGTGGTGGGCGGGTGGCTACCCCTGCTCACAGCCTTGCCCTACAGCACAGGGACATCTGCACCTTCCCCTCCATGGAGTTCTACAAGAGCAAGCTGAAGACCTGGCATGGCCTGAGGAGGCCGCCCAGCGTCCTAGGCCACGCTGACAAGGAGAGCTGCCCTGTCATTTTTGGCTACGTGCAGGGCCATGAGCAGAGCCTGCTGGTGTCCACAGATGAAGGGAACGAGAACTCTAAGGCCAACCTGGAGGAGGTGGCAGAGGTGGTGAGTGTTAGCAAGACCCTCTCTGGTGCCATTTGGTCAGGGAGGGCTTCCTGGGGGAGGAGGCAGAGGAAACGAGGGAACAGGTGAGGTCCTGGTGCCAAGGAGGAGAGAGGCATCAGGGCCGGCTTCACCTGCACTTCCTCGGTCCCTCAGGTTCGCATTGCCAAACAGCTGACCCTGGGCAGGACAGTGGACCCCAAGGACATTGCCATCCTCACGCCCTACAATGCACAGGCCACAGAGATCAGCAAGAGACTTGTGCGAGAGGGCATCACGGGAGTAACAGTGTGCTCCATCACCAAGAGCCAGGGTGAGGCTCTGGGAGGGGGCAGGTGGGCTAGTGGGGCAGGCGGCATGGCGAGCACAGCCAGCAGGGGCCTCACAATGCCTGCCTGGCCCCCAGGGAGCGAGTGGCGCTATGTGCTGGTGAGCACCGTCCGCACGCGCCCTGAGAGTGACGTGGACCAGCGGCCGACTAAAGGCTGGCTCAAGAAGTTCCTCGGCTTTGTGGTGGACCCCAACCAAGTGAACGTGGCCATCACCCGGGCCCAGGAGGGCCTCTGCCTCATCGGTGAGGGCTGCTTGGCTGGGGCAGGGCGGGGGTGGGCTCCTCCCTGGGGGTGGGGCTGTCTGGTGGGGGAGGGCTGGGGTCTACCACTGACTCCTCCCCTGGCAGGAGACCACCTCCTCCTGCGGTGCTGTCCTCTCTGGCGTCGACTCCTGGACTCCTGTGAGGCCCAGCAGAGCCTTGTGCCCGCTGGCCAGGTGCGGGTCCAGAGGAGGCCAGCCGTGTCTTTCTGAAGAGCCCTGCCCACCCACTGCCCCCATGCTGCCAGGACTGTAAGGAAAAGTCTCAGGCCTTCCTGAGCCAGACACCTTGGTGGGCCCAACTCAGCAGAATCCCATGTGCCTTCAGTGGTCACTGCCAGCCACCATCCGGCCACCTGGCTGCCTGGGCAGGGGTCTGGAGGCTGGCCGCAATGGTGCACAATAACCACATTCCTGAGTCTTGTCTTCTCCCCAGGCGGCAGCAGGCCAGGCAGTGCCCGGCCGTCATGTGCATCAACCTGGGGGGCAGGTCCCGCCCTCCTTGCAGAGCTGATTTGCTGGGACATTTGGGGACAGGGAGCATCTCGGGTGGGGGTGGGGTCCCCGAACCAGCACGACACCTTCGCTGGGAAGGCTTGGGGTCAGGAAGGAAATCCCGTTGCTCTTTGATCTTTGGACGCCATCCCTGACCACACTGGTTTTGGCCAGGAAACTCAGCTTTATTTTCTATTTTTAAATAAACCAAAAGCCAGTTTTTTTTTTTTACTGGAACAGGGTCCACAGCCCACACTCAGGGCAAGGAGGCCTCCCTGGGAGAGAGGTTTTTCTCTGTCACCACTGCCCCGTCTGCTTGGACCCACAGCCTGTGTTCTTGAGGGGCCACTGCCCGGCAGGGGGAGGGCAGACTCGAACCAGATGGCCACACAGTCTCCCGGACCCGCCCCTCTGGACGTGCCAGGCCGTGCGGTGCTCCTGTGGGCGTGGGTGGGGCGGGATCAGGTGCCTGGACAGGCACCCATACTCCCACCCCGAGCTCTGTGTCACCCTGTTTACTCAGGCCTGCTCCCAGGTCAGGGCCTTCGGCACGGCCTGCCCAGTGCATCTTTCTTTGTGAGATTGACCTTTGCACACGCATTTGGGTCCTGCCTGGAAAGTTGTGCCCTCCATGGCTGGCCCACTCCTGCCCACCCTGAGGCTGCTCTGACTCTGGAAAACAGAGCTTGTGGCATTGGGCATGCTGCAAAGGAGCTGTTCACACCGGAGGGGCTCGCCCCACCTGTGGCCCCCCAGCAGACCCCTCTGTGGGGGTAGGGGTGGGGTGTCTATGTGTCTGTCTGATGTTTTATACAAATTAAATTTATACAATTAAATTTATACAATTAAATTTTAGTATATTTTCTTGGACTCTGTGTTATATGATTATTAATTTTGTTATAAAGACCACTCTGATTTTCTCATGTCTGGGTGTTTTGAGGTCTGACATGGGGGCAAAAAGGGGTGGCCTCTCCTCTTGCTTTGGGTTGCAAAGTGGCTGCTGAGGCTGTTGAGAGCCAAGAGCTGGTTGCAGCTGGATGAGGGAGCAGGTAGAGAGGGGCCCATGTCACCCCTTCTACAGCTGACAACACAGCCAACAGGCTGAGAGTTGTCTGTGCTGTGATAAAGGAAGCTGGAAGTGGTGGGGGCAGCTTGGCAAGGACGGGCCTCAGTGGGTGAGCTGTGCCCAATTGTGCAAGCCCCAGCCCACTGAACTCTGACCCTAGGCAGGGCTGGCCCCAAAATCTAAGTCCAAAGTCTGCAGGCTGCAGCCTTGACAGCGTCAGGCAAGGTCTCGGGTCTGAAATTACCCCCCAGGACCCTTGGGCATCGCGGGGCCCTCCAGGCTGATCTGGGCTACTCAGCATTCGGCTCGTTTGTGGTCGGGTCTCCAGTGCCTCCAACTGGACAGCACCAGCTCCCCAGGGGAAGGCATGGCAGGGCCCGGCCTCCCTAAGCGCCAGCCCTGGCGTGAGAGGGGTTAGGAGGTCACAGACAGACAGACGGACGGACGGAAATCGCAGGGAAAAGGGGTCCCCGGGCCTCCGCATCCCGCGTGTTCACTGTGAGGCGGTGGAGTGAGGCAGGTGGGCCCCACCTGGGAGAGCACGTGTGTTCTCGGGCAGCCACGAAAGCGTGGAGAAATTTTACCGTATCTAGCGAAAAGCGCTTGAACAGAAGACTAGCCGACGCCGAGACGGAGATGAGGACCGCATCCGCCGAGAGGCAGGAAGGGCTTCCGGCAGGAAGGGCTTCCGGGAGGAAGGGGCGTTGAGGCCTCGAGGGCGCGCGCCGGCGGGCAGCGGGGCTGGACGGCGGTCGGGCAGCTGCGCGCAGGGCAGGCCGCTGGCAAAGGGCTCGGCCTCGCCGCAATTAGGGTCACGGTTTCAAGCCAGGGGCGCGATTTTCAGCCAGTCCGTGCACGAGGGGGCGGGGCAGGCAGGTGAACGGGGGCGGGGCGAGGGCCAGGGCGCGGCAGGTGAGCGGGGGCGGGCGACGGGAGGCGGCGGATCTGCGCCCCAGCCTCGGGGGCCGCACCGGGAGGGCGCCGCGGAGCCGCTCACAGCCGGGGACTTGCAGTGGCGGCGCTGCCGGGAGGCTGGCCTCTGCGCAGTGTCTTCCGGATGAGGCCCCGAGGCCGGGCTGGGGGCGGGAGGAGCCAGGACGGAAGTCCCCCAGCCCGTGTGCCCATATGTGCCTCCCTCGGCGATCCCCGATTTCACGCTCCCCCTCTGTCGGTGGGATCTGTATGATCCAGCTCCAACCCCAATCTCTGGTCCCCTCCCCAGCCCTCTCTACCCTGCACCCACCCCACCCCTCTGGTCATTCCTGAACAAGATGATGACTCTACCCTGGACCTCTGGGCGTCTGGGGTGACTCCATCCTGCCAGACATCCAGGAGAGAGTCCCTCAAGCCACATGGTGCCACAGAGTGTGTGACAGTCTTGGCTTGATGGCACACAGGAGCACACAGCGGGTCAGCGGTTGGAGAGGCTTGGGAGGGGGCCTCCACCCAGGCTGAGCCCACCCCAACACTGCCAAGCACACTGTCCATAGCTGGGGGGAGGGGGCTTGGCCTTTCTGACAGAGTTGGGGACCCCTCTCTCTTACTAGACCACCTCTGTCAGTTCTCCTAGCTCCCGAAAACCCTGCCCGCCACACCTTGTCTTCTCAGAGGGCCTGCGGTCCTAGCGACCGCCACGGTGTGTGCGTGGTGGTGGACAGGAAGCTGGTTCTCAGTGCTCGGGGAGTGGGGGCTTGGCTGAGTCAGGAAAAGCACTCGTGTGGCTGCTGCCACCTTTAAAACGGAAGTAGATTTGTTTCTTGAATTGTGTAAGTGAGTTTATACTCCTCTGTATTAGTGGATAAATATTAGGAAATCATCTCTTGGGAGGTGTGGTCAGGGGTGGGCCTGGCCTGCCCAGCCGACTGGGGGCTGGCCCTTTGGGGGGCCGCGGCCGGGTCTGCAGGGTGAGGCTGTCCCGCCAGGGCTCGTGCACCAGCGTGTAGCTCTCCGCTCTCTTGACGGTGAACTTGTAGGAGCGGTTGGGCAGCAGGTTGCGGATGTCAAAGGTGCAGGCGGCCACAGGGATGATGCCACACTGCGTGCACTCCTGCTGTGTCCGTGGGTCCAGCAGCTTGAAGCGCAGCTCGAACTGCTCGGGCACTGCTGGCTGGACGGTGACAAACCAGCGCAGGCTGACCCAGTCCTGGTGGGCCACTGATTCCTTGCGGTCGAACATGACGGGCATCTTAGTGCTCAGCATGAGGCGGATGTGCGGGATCTTGGTGGCGCCAACGTCGGACACCAGGCGGTGCTTGATGTGCAGGCGCCCCGGCACCATCATGGCCAGGAAGCTGTCCATGACGGCCGACAGCTCTGCCAGCCGCTGCCCCACGAGCCCCCAGCCTGCCAGGAAGGGCCGCGGGTCGGGCGACTCGAGCAGGGCGTCTAGCTCGGCGCGGCCGCAGTCCAGCTGCTCCAGCAGGTCCCCCAGCAGCAGGAGCTGGATCTTGGTCTGGGCTGTGCCCACCTTCTTCATGCGCTGGAACTTCCAGGGGTCGATGAGCTGGAACATGGTGCTGGGCAGCACCAGCGGGTTCTGGTCGCCCAGGGCCAGGTGCTTGGGGAGGATCTCGATGTAGTAGGAGCACTTCTTGAGCAGCTCCATGCGGGCATGGTGGCGCTTGAGCAGGTGGGGGCTCAGGGCCGAGCTCAGGAACTCACGCAGCGCATTGCGGTGCTCCAGGTAGGTCCTCCAAGCCTCCGGCTCCAGCAGCTGCCCATCCTCAGCCTCCTCCGCCTCCTCCTGGTCCAGGAAGGACTGGGGACTGCCCAGCTTCATCTTGTCCAGGCCTAGGCCTGTCACCTGGAAGCTCATTGTCTGCAAATGGGGGTGGAGGGCGGGGCGTGAGCCGGAACAGTCAGGCTGGCCTCTGCTGCCCTCCCAGGGGCTCACATGTAGCAGTGTTCGTGTGTGGGGGTGACTTCAGGCCCACTGCCCCCTCTACGGGGCCCTCTGTCCTCCTGAGGGCAGGGGGAGGAGCTTGTTGGGGGCACACCTCTCTCTGGGAAGAGGCTGAAGATCTGGACAAAAGTGGACACTGAGGGGAAAACACTCTACTAATTGTGGGATATGATGATACAAGGCAGGGCTGAGACAGTGGCTCTGGGACCAGAACAGCCTGGGAAGAAACCCTAGCCACCAACCAGCTGTGTGGCCTGCAAAGGCCTCAGTTCCTTGTCTGATTGGGGTGATGGTACTCCCTTGGGGCTGTGGAGAGGATTCAGTGTGATCCTGCTGAGTGGCACTAGATCCCCTTGGGGACCCTGCTGCCGTAGACCCTCCACGCCTCACTGCGGGTGCAAAGCAGAGGGCAGGGCTCACCCAAAGACAAGGCCAGAGCAGAAGGCAGGGTGGTCCCAGGCCTCAGCTCTGAAGAATAAGCATGCTAGCTCCTAGTTACCGAGCCCCGCTGTGTGCCGGGGGCTAGTGTGCCTTGCTCAACTCACTGGCTCCACGAGAAAAGCCCCATGAAGTGGAAAGATCCCGTCCCTCAGTCTCACAGACGGGGCACCTGGCTAAAACGCTGTGTAGTTGGCTCTCAATCCAGGGTTTGAGCCCAGCAGTTGACTCCAGAGCCTGACTCTCCTTCTGTACCCTGCCTCCCGACCCAGGATCCCCAGCTCTGGGTGTCAGTGGGAGGGGGCCAGTGCAGTCCACAGCTGGACACAACTGTGGTCCCCGGCTGGGCTGAGGCAGGCCACAAGGCCACAAGGACTGGAAAAGGGGCGAGCATCCCTGGCTGCCGTCCCAGGTCTCTGTCCCCCATAAGACGGTGAGACAGACCCTGCTGCTGGGCCAGGGGCTTCATGTGGGACATCTCAGGTTGTCCCAGCAACCCAGGGGTTGGAAGAATCACAGATGAGAGCTGACAGGTTGAGTGACTTGTCCAAGGCTGCACCCCCAGGTGGCAGAGTAAGGCTGGAACAAGTCGACCTCCCTCCCCAAAGGCCAGCCCTTGACCTTCCTGGGCCAAAGGAGCCAGACCAGGCCCTGAGCACAGCAGGGAGGGTATGGGCAAGGTGGAAGCAGACACCCCAGGACTCCTGGCCTAAGTCTCTCTCTGGCCAGAGGCTGGGGCGGAGCCTAACCGCCTCTGGACAGAACTCTTACTCCTGGGTCCGGCTACGCCTCAGGGATGTTCCCAGCCGCCGTCTCCCAAGTTGGAAACCGGCAGGGGGGTGGGTCGTGAACTCGGGGGGGAAGGGGCCGCCCTACCCAGGCCTACACCCTCCCGGGCCCTCCCGACCCCGCCTACACACCCCTTTCCCCCAGGCCCACCTCCCCGAGACTCGTGCCCTCCGCGCCCGCCTCCCCGCCGCGCCCGGCCTCCCTCGCGCACTTGCCCGGCCTCCGGAAGCGGGCGGCGCCGTGCGGCCGACTGTGCGCAGAGCCAAGGGCGCCCAGACTCGCGCCGCGGCGTCCCCGAGTTGCTGTGGGGACCGCGGGCCTTTGTGACGCCCCGCGGGGCCCGGGGGTGGGGCGGGGAGCCCCGGGAGTGAGAATGCGGGGAGACCCCGCCCGTCGGGCCCCCTCGACTGGAGGGGCTGCAGGAAGACGGCGCGGGCGCGCACTCTGGTCCCTGGATCCCGCCGGAAAGAACCGCTCGTCTCAGCCGGATCTCCAGCCCTGGACCCCAAACCCCGGGCTCAGCTTGGACGGAGCCGTCCGGAGGCTTCGCCCGGCGCCCCGACCTGCGAACCACCGCACGTGGCTTGGTCCGAAAGCCAGGCTCAAAGTAGGTTTCCACCGAGAGGAGTAGGCAGGCTGCCGCCCCTCGGCGCGGGGTACCCTGTCCCGGGGTCGTTCTGCGCCACAGCGCTTCCTCTCGGGGGCTTCCGGGGTAGGTTACCGGGAAGGGGGCTCCTGCTCCACCCCCTGCCCCAGCGCCGCCCCTGGACCCCCCCCGGAGGACCTGGGGAGAGGTGGCGACCACGTGAACAGGCAGGTAGGCGGGGCTGGTCGCTCCAGAGAGCAGACAAAGCGGCAGAGCCGGGAGAGAAGCCGCGGCTTCTGCCCAGCAGGTTTGCTGTCCTACCTTCGGCCTGCCCAGGCAGATGCCCCTAATCTGGCTCTGGACAAATGAGGTCTACACAGCTCCAGGGAGCCCCTCAGAGGAGTTCCCAGCCCCTTGAACCCCACCGGTAACCTCCAACTGGGACCTCAGGGATCTCTCAGCCAGCCTGGGGTCTCCCACTAGAACGTCAATCTCCGACATCCCAAAGTGCTCCTTGCTCCACCTTGGGGAGGGTGGAGGAGGCAGGGAGGCCCCTTGCCATCCTTGTGTCCACCCCCTCCGAGGTCAGTGGTGGGGCCCCTTCCAGGACAAGGTGTCTGTCACTGAGCTTCCCTCCCAGTCTTTTTTGTAGCCAGGGCCTTCCCCCATGGCACCCCCACTCCTCTGGTGACCCCACTCTTGGGAGAAGGCTTCCCCTGGCTAGGTGCCCATCAGCCTATCCTCAGGTCCAGGCCTGGGAGGGGAGGCCCCGGAGGCGCTGTCCTCTCTCCTCTCCCCGCCTTGGGCTCTAACTCAGTGATGGCTTTGTCAGTGCTGTTACTTAGGGGTCTGAGGGACAAGAGCCGGGTTATTTGGAAAGGAGGGTGCTGTCTGAAGGTCGAGGGGGGAGCCTGGCACCTGGAAAGGGGGGAGGAGATGGAAAGCAGGGGGAGGCAGACCCCAGCCCTGCAGCCCACCCAGAGAGGGAGTGGGGCAGAGCAGCCCTCCCCTCCTCTTCTGATCCAAGTGTGTCCTAAACCTCTGCCATCTCTGGCCCCACCCTCTTTTTTCTATTTCTTGTCCTTCAGCCAATTTTTTAAAATTAAACTTTTAATTTTCAGATAATTGTAGATTCACATGCGGTTGTAAGAAATAACACAGAGATCCTGTGTGCCCTTTGACCGGTTTCCCCCAGTGGAAACACCTTGCAGAACTGTGGACAGGATCTCACCAGGATAGTGACATCCACACATCCCCACAGGACCACCACATTGCCTTTCCTAGCCACGCACACTTCCCTCCCACCCCCAGCCTCTCCTTAGCTACTGGTAACCGCTAATCTCTCCTCCAACTCTAATTGTGCCCTTTCAAGAATCTTGTGTAAACGGAGCCATATGGGTGCAGCCTTTGGGGACTGGCTCCTTCAGTCTTGGGCTGTGCACCGCTAGTCTTTCATCTGTTAAAAGACAAAATCCAGTGGGGTAAATTCAAAGATTCAGTCAGCTTTATGAATCGGACAGCATCTCATCTTGCAATCAGGGAGATGCTCAGGGGTTACACAACATGGAAAGCTTCTCTAGTAAGGAGGGCAGGACAAGGAAAGGAAGTCAGCAGCAAGGAAAAAATGAAAGCTCATTGGAGGAAAGTAAAAGTGCAGGTCACAACAGCTCAGCGGCTTCTCATTGGCTGGGCTTGTTGCTGGGGAAAAAGGAAGTCTTCTTCCTCCTGCTGGAGCACTTCCTATTTGGGACTGCAAGATACTCTCTTCCTGTCGGGGTCTGTAATTGGCATCTTACTGTTGTAGTAATTGACTGAGGAGTGGCAGGGCGTCAGAGCTCCCCTACAGGCCTTCCCGACTCCAATCCCAGTTGAGGTTTCCTTTCTTAGTCCTAACACGTTGCTGGGGTGTTCCCAGGTGCAGACTGGCCTATATTCTGTCTTGCCTGACCCTGAGAGAAATGACCTGCAGCCACCAGGCTGTGCTATCCCTTGGTGGACGGAGCAACCCTGGGCCGTGAGGGTGGCGAGCCTGCTGGTTGTGGGGTCACAGCCCTGGGTCAGGGGGGTTCCCTCGACCAGAGAGGCCCCCAGAGGGATGAGCCCTCTCATTGAGCCCACAGGGTGGTGATGCTGGGCTGCCAGCCTCAGCCTGGATACCTGGGAAGCCCCTCCTCACCCCAGCCGACAGGGTCTGAATCCTCCCTCGGCCACTGCAGGCTCAGTGCTCTTACAGACGGGAAATCAAGGCAGAGAGGTTCAGCACCTTGCCCAAAGTCATACGGCCAAGAGTCTGCGAGCACGATTCCAACTCCATCATCTGAACTGTGGAAATTAATAGAAGAAACCTCAACTAAATCGGAGTGGGGAGGGCCTGCCAAGGAGCCCTGGCCCATCACACACCACCTATCACTCCAGACAGGAGACGGACTTGCACCTGGACAAGAAGCACAGCTACCTCACTGCTGCAGAAGATTTCTCTCCCGACCCGGCAACAGCCCAGCCAATGAGAAACACCACAGCCCAGCCAATGAGAAACACCGAAGCTCAGCCAATGAGAACAGTGCGTTTCAGCCAATGAGAAACGCCACAGCCCAGCCAATGAGAAATGCCGCAGCTCAGCCAATGAGAAATGCCACAGCCCAGCCAATGAGAAACATTGCATTTCAGCCAATGAGAAAGGCCACAGACCAGCCAGTGAGAAACACCACAGCCCAGCCAATGAGAAACACCGAAGCTCAGCCAATGAGAAACGCCACAGCCCAGCCAATGAGAAACGCCACAGCCCAGCCAATGAGAAATGCCACAGCCCAGCCAATGAGAAACGCCACAGCCCAGCCAGTGAGAAACACCACAGCCCAGCCAATGAGAAATGCCACAGCCCAGCCAGTGAGAAGCCGTTGCCCCCCAATCTGTTCCTCTCCCCACAATGGACTTTCCTCTGGAACAGCCCCTCCCTCTCTCCCTTTTCTCTGTAAGAGCAGATCCTCCTTTGCTCTCTGGGTTTGCCTGTGGTTCACCATAGCTTGCAGGGTCTGAGTTGCAATTATTTTGGATATTACCAAATAAACTTGTTCTGAGGTAAAATAATAGGCAAATTTGCTGAAGTTGACAGAGCCCAGCCAGAGCTGTCCTGCTCCGGGCGTCCTCCCCCTCACTCACACACCTACCCACCCCCCCAGCACAGTCCCTGTGGTTAGGGCCCATGGAGGAGGTGAGGCTAATGGGAGATGAGTGGCAGAGTCAGGGGAGGGGCCGTCCTTGGGACTGGGCGTGGGGCCGGTGGCTGGACGCTGGTGTATCAGGTGGCTGAGGTGAAGAAGGGGACAGAGGGGGCCAGAACCTGCAGGTCCAGGGAACACAAATCACAGTGCAGGCAGCTGGGCCTACAGGGGCTGGGGACTCAGAGAGCCGACAACCGGAGGGACAAAACCAGCTTTTGTGGCCTCTGGTAACCAACACTGGCCGTGAGTGGTGCAAGGACGACAGGTGTTCAGAGGGGAAAGGTGAATGAGGAGAGGTGATCTGGGGGTTTGTGGGGTGGAGGGCCCAGTCAGAGGGGTGGTGATGTGGGGTACTCCCTGCAGAGGCCTCTGCACCGGGCCCATGAGGAGGAACCTCTCTCCGTCTTGGGGAGAGGGGCTCCTTCAGACCATCTGTCCTGGTCGCCAGGGGATGGGCTAGGCGTTCTTTGTGAGCTGGGTCTCCACCGCCCAGCGCAGGTCCTGTTAGAAAATGTCCCCGCTCTGACCTGGAGCAGGGATGCACAGAGCCCTGTCTCCTCGTCGGAGCAGGAGGAAGACCCCGCCCCGCCATGGGTCTCTGTCTGTAGCAGCAGAGTGGGCAGCCCTCTGTGCTTGGTCCCCTGATCCACTCTCTGGGCTTTTCTGTGGGGCAGGGTCCCTCCCCGCCCACCCTGATCGCCAGAGGCAGTGTGCTGAGTCCCAGAGGCAGAGACCCTGTGGCTTTGAGGGACTGGGAGTGTCCAGGAGGAGCCTGCGTCCAGTGCTCTGAGTGCATGACCCTGAGGGTGGTCCACACAAGTGGGACCCTCCCACCATCCAAGGAGGCCTCCCTGCGGCCATGGGGTCAGGCTTCCTAGGAGGAGAAGCAGAGCAGGTTTCGAGGATGTAAGGAAACTGGTGTGCAAAAACCCAAACTTGCACGCACGCGGGAGGAACAGGTGGCTCGGTGGAGGCCTCAGGCCCTCCCAGGGGCTCCCCTCAATGTTGTGTTTGTAAATATCTTCTTCTCTATACTGCCCCCCCAACAGGATGAGTCTCAATTCCAGGGAGCCTGCCCTTTGGGACCCCGGGCCCCCTCCAGATACCAGACGTGTATCATTGCCATGCTACAGTTTGTAAATTGTACAAGCCGCTCACACAGGCATGTGCCCCAGGAAGCAAACGGAGTGCGTTTCAGAGAGAAATGACCTGCTGCAGCTCTAGGGGAGGTGGATGGGTATGTGGCTCCTCAGGGGTCAGACAGTCAGCACACCTGTTGCCGGTGCCTGTTCAACCACAGATCACAAACATTCCGGCCTGAGCCAGTGTGGGATTTGGAAGGAGGATCTGCAGCTGTCATGAAAGGGTGTGGGCTCAATAAAGACCACCGGGTGCTGAGGGGGCTGCACTGGGGGAGGCCAGCTGGGAGAGAAAGAGCCTGCAGGCTGCCCCGGGCTGGGACCCTGCCCCACAGACCCCACCCCAGGGCCCGCTGGAGACCAGGCTGGCTGGGGTTTGCTCTCCCCACCCAGCCAGAAGCAGAGGCAGCCTGGGCAGCTAGCTGCTTCAGTGTGCAGGGGTCCTGGTGCTGTCCAGGGAGAGGACGAGGAGGGGGTGCAGGCCCAGGGTGGACTCACCCGCTGTCCAGTCTCTGCCACTGGCGCCCACTTCATATCCCTGGGCTGGAAGTGAGATGTCAGCACTGCCTCCTCCCTGCAGTGGCTGTTGGGCGTCCCCAGGCCCAGGTGGCCCAGAAGTCGTATCAACTCATCATCTGTGCATCTGTCAAGCACTCACTGTGTTCGCTGAGTCCCCTGCAATTACCACCAGCTTCCCTCTTAACGTAAAACTTGGGCACAGAGAGCTTGCCTCACGTGTCCGAAGTCGCACAGGCAGTGGTGGAAGGCCAAGGTGGCCCCAGCTGTCCCCACCCAAGCCCCACCTGGAGCCTTTGCTGCAGCGGCTGCCAGCTGGGCGTGTGTGCCTCTGCCCTGCACAGGGTTTGTACGATGTTAGCAGGTTTAGCCAACATTGAAAGAAGCAGGCAGTTAACCACACAAGTGCAGCTCACTGCTAGGTGACAGTGCTGTGCCCGTCACGGCGCCCACTTCTCCGAGGCGGGGCTCAGGGCCAGGCAGGCGTGAGGGGCGCTAGCGCGGCACCCTTTCTCCCTTTGTCGGCCTTGCCGCCCAGTAGGGCCGGGCCGTCGCCCCTCCCTGGGCCGGGAGGTGGGGGGTGGGGACGGAGAGAGGGGGCTGCCCTGTCCGGAGGCTCCGCCCAGCACGACCCGCCCCCGGCCCGTCCCCGGCCCTGAGCAGTCTGGACGAGTGGTGCCCACAAGACGCCCTGGAGCTCGAGGAGAGGAGCTGCTGTGTGTGACCGTGGGCTGGAGGGCCACCTCGCGCCCCGCCCGGCCTGCACACCTGCCCGTGTTCGGTGGCCTGATCCCCCCACCCCCGCCAGCAGGGACGCCGCTCTGCGAGGCTTCCCGCTTGCCGTCCCACCGGCCCTTCCAGTTTCTCCCGCGTCGGACGTCGGAGCCCCGCGCTGCGGTCCCTCCTCTGCAGGGCCCCATGCACTCGGCGGCCCGCGGCCCGACGCCCCGGGAGCATGGAGCCCTTTCTCAGGAAGCGGCTGACCTTCCTGTCCTTCTTCTGGGACAAGATCTGGCCGGCGGGCGCGCCGGACGACGGCATGCCGCGGTTCCCCGACGCGGGCACCGACGCCGAGCCGGAGCCCCCCGCCGCGGAGCCCCGCAGCCCCCCGGCGCGCGCGCAGCTCTTCAGGGCGCTGTACGACTTCACGGCGCGGTGCGCGGCCGAGCTGAGCGTCCGCCGCGGGGACCGGCTCTACGCGCTCAAGGAGGACGGCGACTACATCTTCGCGCGCAGGCTCTCGGGCCCGCCCAGCGCCGGGCTGGTGCCCGTCGCCTACGTGGCCAAGGCCACCCCTGAGACGCTCTCAGACCAACCGTGAGTACCATCCCTCTCTGGGGTGTCAGGAGTAAGCGCAGGACTGAGTCTGGGGATGGGCCGTCCAGGATCCTTCAATCGTGCGTCCATTCATCCCATGGCCACTCCCCCAGGCCCTGCCACACAGCCCTGAGCAGGCACACAGGTGTGGTGCAAGGACGGTAGTCGCTGTGCTCTGATACTGCTAAGAGAGACAGTGGCTGGGACTCCGGCCGGAGTAGTCAGGTCCAGTGGGGAATCAGCGGGATGGTGTGTATGGATGCCACTGCCGGGCACCCAGCCTGGCAGTCACTCTGGGAAGCTGCCCGCCCGCCCGGCCTTCCTGCTCTCACATGGGCACTCAGCCCTGACGTTAAACGTTCTGAGGGTCTCCCCTTCCACACCGTTTGCTGAGTGGTCACTGCTTGTAGGGCAGGGGGCTAGGGTCCCGGATGCAGTTCCAAGTGGGACAGACACAGCCCCTATTCTCCTGGGCTCCCAGTGAGGACATGAGTGAGCAGAGAGACCATCCAGTTGTCCCTTGTGCTGTGGGGGGGGCGAGGCGGTGGCTGGGGTGGGAGCTGATAAGCTGGATCAGAGAGCTGTGTTCACTCTCTCCTCCCTCCTGTCCACAGTCACTAGCCCCCGTCTCCCCTGCACTGGGCCGGGAAAGGGGCAGACAGGGCCAGGGCCCTGGCCTTAGGGATTGCTCCCAAGGAGACTTGTTTGGGGAGTGGACATAGGTGAGGGGAGCCCGCCCATTCCCCCCAGAGTGCCCGAGGCTCCTAGGGCTGGGGCAGTCCACAGGCAGGGAGTGGCTGGCAGGGACACCTGGCTGTTTGCAGGCCAGTCTGCAACCACACAGCAAGGAAGACAGGTGGGGGCTTTCCCAGAAGGCTCCTCGGAGGGGGTGACCTCTTGGCCCAGGCTCAGGGTCCACAGGACAGGATAGCCTCCTGGCACAGCTTTGTGCCAGCTCCGAGCCGGGCCTTGCCATACAGCGCTGGACATGGTGGGCAAGCCTCAAGCCTTTGCCTCAAACCTTGGAGTGGCCTCTACTTGTCTTTCCCCTGAATGCAGTGGGCCAGCCAGGATGTTGTGACCATTGCAATCTTCAATGTCTAGATGGATGGGGCAGTGGGGGACCCTCGGCAGAGACGCTGCCTACTAGCCCCAGTGTACACGGAGGCAGTGTGCTGGGTGAGAACAGGCCAGAAGCTGGTTGGTGAGCAGGTTGAGCAAAGCCAGGCCCCGCTGCCCAGCCCAGCCGCCCAGACCTCACCCTGGTGCGGGCCCCTGGTCCTGCACCCAGCCTGGCCAGGCCTGAGCCCTGGTGTGTCCACTGCAGACCAGCATCAGGTCTCAGCTTCACCTAGGCCACCTCCAGCCTCCGGGGGGCCCCTTGGCACTTCCAGGGTCTCTTGGGGGATTTGCATGTGGTGGGGGAAGCCTGAGCCACAGGAAGACGTCTTCCAAGGGTACTCCGGGCCCCCACTCAATGCCTAGCCTGCCAGGAGAAATGGGTGGGACTGAGCAGCCATTGTGATGGGGAGGGGTCCCACAGTCGCCCCAGGTGTGGAGGACAGACCCTGTGAGCAGCTTCTGGAGGCGGCTGGTGGGGCTCGCAGGGGAGGAGGCGCTGCTGGGAGGAAGAGCTAATGATTGTTTGCCTGGGCTGGAGATGAAAGGGCTGACCACTCTCAAGGTGTCATTAGCCCTAGACACCTGGCCGCCTGTCCCTGGGGCCAGACCAGCGGGCGGTGCGGGGAGAGGCCCCTCAACCTCGACCGTGAGGCCTCTGCTCACAAACTGCCCCCTCGATCCTTATCTTGTCCACTGCACCGTGGCCCAGGGAGAGACCCTGAGGCCCAGGATGTGCACAGGGCACAGCCCTCCGGGCCTGATGTGGAGCTCCAGGGGAGGGTCGGGGCTGGGGAGCCTCTGCTTCTCCTCCTCCCACACAGCCCTGCTGCCCTGGGAGGGTCCCCTGTAGCCCCTTCACAGGTGAGAGCTCAGGGGGCCCTCCGTGGGCGGAGCCTGCCCGCCTCCTGCTGCCAAATCAATGTGTCACCACAACAAGCTCGTTGCCCCCCAGCCTGCTGGCCAACCTGATCTCATCTCAGGGGGCCCACGTCCACACGTCCTTGACCCTGCCCCGCCGGGCCTGCGGGTTTCACCTCCTGACCTTTCTCAGGCCTCTGCCTCCACCCCCATCACCACCCCCTGCCTGTCTCCGGCTCCTTGCTCCCTCCAGCCCCAGCCCGGCCCACCCTGGCTCTGGCCATGTTGGTTCCTGGTCCCTCCTCGCAGCTCCCAGGGTGGGCACAGGTCTTTGTGCCAGGCTCAGGCCTGTCTCTCCCTCCTGCCCAGCCCTGCCCGTGCCCCAGGCTCCAGCAGCACCTACCCACCGTGCAGCGCTGCCCACCACCTGTCTTTCTGGGGGCCCCGCCTTGTGTTGACTCCCTTTGAGTCGTGCTTTGGGCCTTCTAGGATCCTTGCTGGTGCTGCACACCCCTGGGCTTCTGAGAGCCAACTCCCACAGCCCCCAGATCCCTGTGCTCGCCCCGTCAGGGTGGATGAGGGGCTGTGCTCCCAGGACTGTCTCTGAGCTGCTGTGGCTCCCCCTTGAGGGACAGGCCTGCTGTCACCAGGTCCCCGGAAGCTCCAGGAAGTGGGAGCCTCCAGGGTGGGAAGCTGACTCAGGGGTGGGGTTCCCCTCCCTGGGCCTTGGGGAGCAGACACAGGCAATAGGGTGGGGCCAGGGGCTTTTCTGTTTCCTTCCAAGAATGTGAAGTCAGGGAGCCGCACCTGGCATGACTCAGGTGGGCTGCCAGCCCCAGTGGGGTGTCTAGTGGGGGAGCCCCAGACGGGCCCCTTCCTTGCCTGGCACCACACTCGGGATTGAGGGCTCCTGGTCTCTGGGAGTCCCACGTGGACCAAGGAGCAGGCACCTAGAGTGGTCTCAGCCTGCTTGGCATCATGAGGGGAGCGTCTCTATATGGACAGAGGGCCAGGGGCTTGGGCCGGCCTGTGCTGGGCAGGTCTTGAGCCTCCCCCAGTGTCCCCAGCCTCTCCTGCCCACCCCGCTCAGGCCACTTCCTCTGGGGCCGTCCCGGCCTCTTGGGGACCGAGGCCTGTTTCTCTCACTTCTTCTTGCTGACCTCCCAAGGCATGTGGTCCCACCCAGCCAGGTGGCACCTGTGGTCCTCTGTGCCACACCAGCTGGCACTCCTGGGCAGCTTGTCAGGCCCTGATTCCCATGGGCCCCCTGCCCCTGCAGGGGCTCAGCAGGCTGGACTTCGGAGGGTTCTGCCTGTGGCCAGGGCTAATTGTTAGTTCATGGCCAGGGCTGGTGGTCACTTTATGAGCAGAGCTAATGGAGAGCCCATGGCTGAGGAGAGTGGACAGTCTCACCTGACGCAGGTCACTGCTGGTGGCTGTCAGCTCGGTGCCAGCCCACGCAGTCCTTCTGTTCAGTCCCGATGACCCCAGAGTGAGCACTGGAGGCTGGGGCAGGTCCAGATCCTGGACTGCGATCCCAGCATCAGGCACCTGGTGCCCCTTCTCTGAGAGACAGTGAGACAGTTGGGGCTCCGCCCTGCTGCCTGCATGGAGCAGGCCTCTGGGGCCCCTGACCGGTGTGGGGGCAGTGGTCACTCAGGGCTGGGCCTGTGTGGTGACCGCCACGCCTGTCCCTTGCAGCTGGTACTTCAGTGGCATCAGCCGAACCGAGGCCCAGCAGCTGCTCCTGTCCCCGGCCAACGCACCAGGGGCCTTCCTGGTTCGGCCCAGCGAGAGCAGCCACGGGGACTACTCGCTGTCAGGTATGGGGGTGGCCCTCGCACCCCCGTCCCCACAGGAGGCACCTTGCCCAGCCCCCGCCAGGCCGGAATACCCTTGACCCGGGGGTGGTGGCTCCCCAGGTAGTCCAGCCCCGGCATGCCCGGCCCTACCTCGGGCCTGACGGCACCCACGCTGGTCTCCCCCAGTTTGCTCTCTCACTCACTCACTCATTTATTCACTCATTCACTCATTCACTCATCCATGGGTTCACTGACTCGCTCACTCATTCCCTCATCCACGTGTTTACTCACTAACTCTCTCACTTGTTCCCTCATACACATGTTCACTCGCTCACTCACTCACTCTTTCACAGTCCCCCCTTGTTTCATTCACTTAGTCACCGACTAGTTAATTCACCAAGAATCCGTTGAGTGCCTACTCTGTGCTCTGTGCTCACTGTTGGCAGAGCCTCCCAGGGCCCCTCTCACTACCCCTCTGGCCTGCACTGCCCACACTCCCTCCTTCTCCACGCAGCTCTGGTCATCTCAGGGCCCACAAGGCCAGATCTGAGCCAGGCCCCCCGGAACGTTGTAGGGCTCATCTGGCTGGGATGGCGGGAGGATCCGGGTCAGGCTGCAGCCAAGACACGGCCTCCATCTCTGTGCCCTCCCAGTCAGGGCCCAGGCCAAAGTCCGCCACTACCGCATCTCGACGGCAGCTGACGGCGGCCTCTACCTGCAGAAGGGCCGGCTTTTCTCCAGCCTGGAGGAGCTGCTCACCTACTACAAGGCCAACTGGAAGCTGATCCAGAACCCGCTGCTGCAGCCCTGCGTGCCCCAGGTGGGCCCAGCCCTGCCCCTGCCACCTGCCAGGCTGCCCCTCACCAGGCCTCAGACACTCCCCAACATGCATCCAGGGGGGTGAGCAGGGCAGCCGGCCTGGGCCTGACTCTGGGTGCTGCTGCGGGGTCTGATAAGGCCTGGGAGCACCCGGTGTCCCAGCAAATCCTCCGCACTCCGGTTGGGGCCCTGTCCCAGGGTTGGGTGTGCTCTCTGGGGATCCCGGGGTGGAGGGAGATGGGACTTGTGGTATGCCCTCCCTCTCCATGTCCACCTCTGCAGGGGAGCAGCAAGAAGAACAGGGGCGAGTTTGGGGAGGTGTCTGGGGAAGGTGCCCACAGCAGCCCCAGGCCCCAGGGTGGAAGCTGTGGGAGGAGACGCTGATCAGGACGATGCCGCACCTGGGCTGGAGCTGCAGTATTCCCATGACTGTCCCTGAGGAGCAGTGCTGTCGAGGGACCGGGATAGCCATCTGATTCCTCTGGTCTCTTAATGACAGCCAGGAAGGGGCAGTAACGAGTGTTTGTGGGCGGATGTCCACCTCCAGCAAAGGTGCCACTTGGCCCGGAAGCAGGTGGGGCCAGGCCTCTGGCAGTCGGCACCCGGCCAGGGCCGGCGTTGAGCCTGTGGTGGGGGCGGAGGTGCCAGTGGCCTGGTGCCCCCAGGAGACACTGCCTGCTCTGCCGGGGGAACAGCAGGCAGAGGCAGAGGCGCTGAGTGCCCCCACCCCTGCAGCAGCCCCCCAGGCAGGACGAGTGGGAGCGGCCGCGCTCCGAGTTCACCCTGAGGAGGAGGCTGGGCGAGGGCTACTTCGGGGAAGTGTGGGAAGGCGTGTGGCGCGGCTCCGTGCCAGTGGCGGTCAAGGTCATCAGATCAGGTGGGTGAGGGCCCGCCCACCCCTGCTGGTCCCACCCTCTGACCCCAGAAGCCCTGGGGACGGTGGCGATGGGCAGGCTCTGGAGCGGTGCCCTCTCCCGCAGCCCACATGAAGCTCGCTGACCTCGCCAAGGAGATCCAGACGCTCAAGAGCCTGAGGCACGAGCGCCTCATCCGGCTGCACGCCGTGTGCTCCGCTGGCGAGCCTGTGTACATCGTCACCGAGCTCATGCGCAAGGGCAACCTGCAGGCCTTCCTGGGCAGTGAGTGTCCGCCCCTGCCGGCTGCCTGGGGTGGCCTGCATCCCTGCCACAGCCATAACCACCCGGCCCAGGGTTGACAGTGGCACCCGCTTCCTTCCCTGCAGGGACCTGCAGTGGTGCACCAGGCCTTTTGGTTGGACGTTTGACTGTCCAGGCCCAGAGGGCTGTGGTGGGCTCTGGTCAACAGCAGGTTCAGGGTCCCGGGTCTGGGCCGGGCCTGGGCCTTACAGAGGGACAGTGAGAACACTGCGGTTCCAGGCTGGGCAGAGTGCGGGCGGGGAGGGCCCAGTCCCCGAACAAGGTCAACGTGGACCCAGCCCAGCCTGGCGTGCCCCCTCTCTGCTTTGGCCGTTCTCTGTCCCTGGTCCCTGCTGGAGGCCCGGGCAGGTTAAGGAGCAGCTTGCACAGAAGGACGTGACGGGTGCAGACGCCTGCTCCTGACTGTCGGCCCTGCCCTTCAGGTCCCGAGGGCCAGGCCCTGAGCCCGCCTCTGCTGCTGAGCTGTGCCCGCCAGGTGGCCGAGGGCATGAGCTACCTGGAGGAACGGCGCATCGTGCACCGGGACCTGGCCGCCAGAAACGTGCTCGTGGGTGACGACCTGACCTGCAAGGTGGCCGACTTTGGCCTGGCCCGGCTGCTCAAGGTCAGTTCGAGTCGCTGCCCCTGCTGGGTGGCAGAGTCGCCGGGAGAGGAGGGGCCACTCCGCCCACCCCTCCCCTGTCTCCCCTCACCCAGGACGACATCTACTCCCCGAGCAGCGGCTCCAAGATCCCTGTCAAGTGGACGGCGCCCGAGGCAGCCAACTATCGCATCTTCTCCCAGAAGTCGGACGTCTGGTCCTTCGGGGTCCTGCTCTATGAGGTCTTCACCTATGGCCAGTGTCCCTATGAAGGTGGGTCACGAGGCAGCCCCGGTGGGGAGGTGAGGCCTCTCCTGGAAAGGGGTAGTGTGAGGGAGGAAGCGAGGGGTCCAGCCCGAGGGCGGAGGCACACCCCACCCTGGAGGTCGCTGACCCTCAATGCTGCCCACTTGACAGGGTCCGGCCAAGGGCTGGGGGGAGGTCTCCACGGTGACCCTGGGCAGAAGCAAGGCAGCCCCTGCCTAGCCCCTCTCCTCGGCTCCCCCAGGAATGAGCAACCACGAGACGCTGCAGCAGATCATGCGAGGGTACCGCCTGCCGCGCCCAGCAGCTTGCCCGGCTGAGGTCTACTTGCTCATGCTGGAGTGCTGGCAGGACAGCCCCGAGGAGCGGCCGGCCTTCGCCGTGCTGCAGGAGAAGCTGGGTGCCATCTGCAGTTGCCTCCACCCTGCCCTCATGTGACCACCCAGGCTGCTGAGGCTGCGGCCGGGCCCCTCGCTCCCGTTGGGCGTACCCCTGCATGGTGGTTGCCGTCAACATGTACGGGGGTGCCAGACCGCCCGGAACCATTGCCAGCCTGTGGAGCCTCTGGCTGTGGCCTCACGCCCTGACACAAACACTGACATGCACATGTATGTGCACAGGAGGCAGACACACAGACACCCACTCGGACTGGGGACAGGCTCATGTCCTCTGTGCAGTGTGACCATTGTCCCCGGTGAGGGACGACTTCAGTATAGAAGGCCAAGTGGAGCCCAAATTTTCCCTGGCCTCAGGGAGATGCTGGCGGGAGAAGCCCTGGGCCTGGGCCGAGGCCCCTCCACGCGTGCCTGCTGCCCTGTGCCCCCTTGACCCCTCCCAGGGTTAAGAACGAGGGGCAGGGCTTCCCAGTTTTCTCCAGAGTCCTGCCATGGCCTTGTTGCAGCAGTGGTGCTGGGCTCCCAGGCAGCCCTGGGCACTGGCCCACATGGCACATACTGGGCATATGCCGGGGCGTGGCCACCATCTCCCACGGGCACACAGGTCCCCGTGTGCAGACCCCAGCACGTGGGAAGGCCACACTCAATAAATGTTATCGACTGACTCAGACGCATGCAGGCTTGGCTCACTCATGGGCAGCAGCCACCCGCACGAGAGCAGAAGCTGGGGCTGATCTGGGGGCCCTCCCCCCAGCTGCCTTATCCTGGCGGGGGGCAGCCGACCCTCATATGGTCCAGGTTCCCACCCAGGGCATTTTGGCGTCCAGAGCAGGGACCCAGAGGCAGCACTACCCCTGGGCCGTGGGCAGGACCCAGGCATGAACAGCCAGTTCCGTCTCCCTGGGGTCTGGAGCAGAGACGACCGCTGGCACTGGAGGAGGAGCCTGGGTCAGGCCGCAGGGAGGTCAGTGGTGGCCAGGCGGCTGTTTCTGGGGTCGGGTGACCCTTGAGGTCAGTTCTTTGGGGACGGGGCAGAGGTCAGAGAGGCAGAGCCTTTGTCTCCTGGTGCCGGTCCAGGAGCCAGCCGCCCGGGCTGTGCAGAGGCAGGCGGGGTCAGGGTGGAGGCCGCCGGGTGGGGGCAGCTGGGTGACAGCTAGCTCTTTGAGAAAACGGAAGCAGCCTTGATGCGTGGCTTTTGGGGTTTCCGGGGTGTGACTGCTCCCCCCGGGGGGATTTCAAGCCACTGCTGACACCACCAAATGAGGAGTTGGGCAGGACGTGAGCTGTTGGTTGTTGCTCACCCTGCCTGGCTCTGGTCACCATGAGATGGACAAATGGAGGGGCCGGGGGACTGGGCAGGTGGGGTCTGTGTTCAGGGTCCCCGACCACCACCCTCCTGGGAGCCCCACGCTGGCAGCTGTGCCCCAGAAGGCCTGTGGGGACCGAGGGGCAGAGCATGCAAGGCCTCACTGAGCTCACTTTTCCCTGGAGAGAACAGGCACCATGTGCAGTTTGGGCTCAGCTCTGGGCCGTCAGAGGCCAGTCAGCCCCTCACCACTGACCACAGGCCCCGCCCGTGGGCTGGCACTGGAGGGAGCTGGGACCCTCGAGAGATAAGTGACCCACCCAGGGGCCACTTAGATGCTCCGAGAACAGTGGGGGATGTTCCCAGAGGGGAGGGCAATGGGGGAACCACAGGTGGGGGTGGCACCCACGGGTGAGGCCGCTTCAGGGCCCCCATGACCCTGGCTGTGGGTCAGGGCCGAGTGGGGAGAGGGCAGAGCCCCTAGGAGCCCTGGGCGTCGGGCCGGAGCTGCTGTGACTGGGGCAGATGGTCAGACCAGGAGAATTGAGCCTGAGACTTTTGGGACTCCGGCAGCTTAGCTGAAGCCATGCCCTGGCCTGTGGCCCTTGACCCCTTCCATCCTGTCCCAGGACAGCTGAGGGCCAGCTCTGGCTGGTGGCTGAGAGTATGAGGGCTGGAGCTGAGCTCCTCGGTTCTAGGCGTTTCCTCGACACGTGAGCAGCGGTGTGGGAGCAAGGGGCTCCAGCCTCCGCGAAGGGCTGGCCTCTGCTTCCTGCAGCTGCAGTGCGGAGTGATGGGCTGGGCGGGCGCCTCCAGGGAGGGGATGTGCTGGGCGCGGACCAGCTGGAGAGGCGGTGTGCGTGGGGGTCACTGGCTCATTCCTGGGGTGTCTCGTCAGCCACAGGCTGAGCAGGTTTGGTGCTCTGGCCTCCGGGAGGGGCCGGGGACTTTCGGTCCTGACGCTCTCCTGCTTCCTGGTGCAGCTCAGGCAGAGTTGGGGCACATCTGCGCCCAGCGACACGCCTCGGCCCCCTGGACATGGGCTCCTGGGCCAGCCCGAGGGCTGAGGGGACTGGAGCATGTTGCTGAGCGGTGAGGGCAGGCACGCAGCAGCCGGGGGGCACCTGGGAGCCCCCTGGGCCCCGACACAGGGCCCAGCTGTCGTCTGCCCCCTCTAAGCCCTCCCTGCACCTCCCTCTGGTGCCCCTTCGCCACCTGGGGCAGAACTGAGCTGGGCTGCCCAGCTCATAGTATGTGCATGAACTTGTTAAATGACACACTGTCCTTAAATAGTAATTCCTGTCCTTAGCCTCGAATGGAGTGAGTGGCGCCACTGCTGTCTTTTCAGTCAAAGGGAAGGTGCCAACATGTAGGTTTCATAGGTGATGCTCCCCTGGCCGTTTGTCCTCACGGCCCTCCCGCCTGGGGGCAGGGTCTCTGCACGCCCTCTCCTCCGGAGGCTGGTGCACAGGACAGCTGCGAGTGGGGTGGGCTCCGTGGGGGAGGGAGAGGCAGCCAGGACGCGGGGAGAACCTTCGGGGATGGGAAGGGAGGCGGCGCTCCTTGGGGGGCTTCTGGCAGTGATTGCTGGGAGCTTGCTGTCCTCTGTCTGGATCAGGCCCAGCAGCCCTGGGACGTTTGGGAAGGGCCTTGTCTCTCCCCTCGCCCTCCAGCTCCAAGATGCACCCCGCCTGGGTTCCATTTTCACCTGAGTGCCCACCAGTCCCAGCAGTTACTCCGCCCTCCTTCCCCCTGGCCTCAGGTCCAGCCGTGTGGCCAGGGGCAGCTTAGTGGCCGGTTGGTGAGCAGGTTTCCCACAGCATATGTGCAACAGCAGTGCCAAGACTGACCTGGACATGGTGGGTAGGAGGACAGGTGGGGCTGTGGGGCCCTTAGGGTGGAGCTAGGGTGCCTGGGGAAGCCCTGGAGAGGCCAGCCCCGGGGCATGGGTGTGGCCGACCTGGCTTGGCTGCCTTGTCACAGGGAAGTGGGCTGGCTCCTTGGCTGGGTGGGGATGGCCCGTCACTCCCAGCCAGTGGTGCCGGCAGCCGGCACAGTGACAGGTGGTGAGGCCAGGTGACCAGGTCCTGCCACTGCACCCACCATGGCGTCCTGGGGCCAGGCACACCTGGGACCCAAGTACGTGGGCCTCTGGGACTTCGAGGCCCGGACAGAGGAGGAGCTGAGCTTCCGGGCAGGGGACCTCTTCCACGTGGCCAGGAAGGAGGAGGAGTGGTGGTGGGCCACACTGCTGGACGAGGCGGGCATGGCCCTGGCCGAGGGCTACGTGCCCCACAACTACCTGGCCGAGAAGGAGACCGTGGAATCTGAGCCGTGAGTGTCCCTGTGGCCCTCGTGGCTCACTCCAAGGTGCCCCCACTCCCTGGGCCCTGCGGCCCCTGGAGAGCTCTGGGCAGGGTGACCATGGGACAGAGCTCTGTGCTGCTGTGGCGGTGCTTAGGGCAGGGCAGGTGTGCTGGGCTGGCCCCTGGGAGGCCAATGAGGGTGGGGACCCATAGCTCCATCTCCCTGTGTCCCCCAGTCAGGACTGGACCCCTGGGAGCGCTAACTGGGCTTTTGCTGAGTGACATATGGGGATTGGGGGCTGTTGAGGCATGTGGCTTCTTCCCTGGGCTCCACCAGGGTGCCAAGACCCAGAGAGGACAGAAGGGTTGGCAGTGGGCTTCCGGGTGGCTGGCTGACAGAGATGAGGTACGCAGGGGAGACTGAGGCAGGAGTGGGACTTTTGGGGAGGGAAGCTTCACTCACCTTCCAAACAACCCGAACCAGCTGTGTGACCCAGTTGGAGGGAGCCCAAAGGCCATTGTGCCAGGCCCGCCCAGGGCGTGGGCCAAGGCGTTTGCTCCCTGCATCCTCACAGCTGCCTGGTACTGGCTAGGCAGCTCCCGGAGGCGGTGGCCAGCCCTGAGGGTCTGCCCAGGAAGCTTGGACCACAAGGGGAAGCCTGGCAAGGGCATGTCCATGGCGACCTGAGGTGGTTCCTCTGAGATCTGGGTGGGGTGGGTCCAGCAAGAGGAACACCCGTTGCCTGCCAGTGCTCCTGTGATCCCCATTTCACACTGATTGAGACCAGCTGTGTGCTGGGAGAGCACGTGAACACATGCAGGGGCTCCCTCCTACTGAAGGGAGATGAGCAGAAAACAAGCACAGTCTTAAACAGGACAGTTTCAGAAGGTGGAGTTCCATGCAGGGGTAATGCAGGGTCGCCATGGCTAGTGCAAAGGCCCTGAGGCCCTGAGAACCCAGCACATTTGAGAAGCTGGAAGGAGACAGGGTGGTTGGAGGGGTGAGTCAATGAGAGAGATTCGAGAGCACTGGATCAGTCAGGGGCAGGGCGTGGACCCCCAGGGGCTCTGTAAAGACAGTAGCCTTCTGTGAAGGGGCCCAAGTTCCAGTGATGCCTAAGAGAGCTGGGGGACCAAGGACAGAGCAGCGGGCAGCAGAGGTCACCTGGGGAGCTCCAAAGCCCTCACCCTGCAGTCCAGAGTCAAGAGCTCATTCATGCCCTGGGGCTGGGAGCTGGTGTGTGCGAATTCCTGTGAGTGTGTGTGCGCGAATGCCTGTGAGCATGTGTGTGAATGCCTGTGAGCCTGCAGGTGCATGTGTGTGAGCGTGTGTGTGAATGCCTGTGAGCCTGCAGGTGCATGTGTGTGTGAGTGTGTGTGAATG